>NC_069504.1:228768211-228935711 GCF_027579735.1 Bombina bombina | reverse complement strand
ATATAAACAAATCTAACTCCTGCACAGCCAGAGATCTGATAAATGTAACCCCTGGACTGCCACAGTAGGTCTGCTCTTATTTTGCCTCTCATACATGCTTTTTAAATGCGTGCCCCCTCGTGGAAAAAAATGCCCCCCCATTTCATTCGTTCTGGAGCCGACCCTGTCTCATTATGTTATCACTTTGTGTACACAGACTTGCTTCCTTATATTTGTCTAGAAAACCAAAGCTCAATACTTAGAGAGAACAATGGAAAATTATCATTTTATTACTTAACTATCCTGCACTCCACTTTGAGTGTAATTTCTTCTGCTGACTGTGTTTACTTAGGCTATTCAATAGAATATACTCCAGTATAGAAACTTTCAGTATAGGTTAGGATACCACAGGCTAAATCAGCTATTTCAAATGCCAAAATAGGGGTAAATGAGCTACTTGTAAACAATTTAAAACACTTCAGCAGGTAAAATAAATCATTGGGAACAATTTAAAGAGGAGAACATTTTTGTGTGAACTGTCCCTTTAATAGAAATAATTGCAATATGTATTATTAATCTATTTAAATGGATTTGACCTTTTTATTTCCCTACATTTGTGTAGTGTCCTTTACTTCCTGTCATAGTCTTACAAGGAGAAGGCCTTTTGCAGGAAAGCTTATCTTAGCATGATGTCATAAAATGTCTAGGCTGGTTACTATTATGACTAGACTAGATAACAGGGAATCAGACTTGCTCATGCCTAGATCAGTCAGAATATGACCTAAGTTTCAAGATGTCAGCTCCCATATCACACAGGGGCAGGGCTACACTGAGAATTTCTAAGTGCTCATTATGCCAGACAACAAGTACAATTTTTTTTAGGTTTACTTTGATTTAACATATTTGTTTTTACAGAATAAGCACTGTTTAATATCCCTTTAATTTACAGGGTTACTAATCTGCAAGGACAGGGAAACGTCAGGAGTGGTGGACTTAAATATAGGGAAATATTAGAGGAAAATCCTTTCCATTTTGAATAGGGTAAAATATTGTATTTCATGGTTTAAAATCAGAAAGCTATCTGTTCTAGAATAATCCATTCATTGCACAGATCTCATGACAGTGAGAATGTGGGCAATACATGAAAAGTTACCATGGAGATGCCAATAAGAAATTTCAGTTTTTATGTTATGTAACCAATGTCCAAAAAAGTTCTCAGTGGTCAATTCAATCTAACGTCAATGCTGAATTTTGTAGTGGCCTGTATAAGAAGTTAAGAAGATAAATATATTACTGCAAAATCAGTACTAATATAAAAAATATATATTAAATATGAATATAAAACACATCTTGGTAGGTCATGACATTTTTGTTTAGGATGATCATATAGCTTTGACATTGGGATTGATTATCAAAAACTCGGGAGTATCAAAAAAGAAAATTCAGGTGGCGCTTAAAAAAGCTGTGGGTTAAATGCTAATAAAAAATTATAAAAAAAATTCTTTGAAAAAATTCTTACAAGATGCAGTCAGCTATTCAAAACACTTAATTTATTAAACACAGTATGAAGACAATTCAAATATCATTAAAAATAGTTCAAATATCATCACAAATTCAATCATACGTTTTTGGCCCAAAAATACTTTCAATCACCACTCATACAGCCTACAATATCTTGATGACTTTACCTACACTATATAAAAATTGATAAAATAACAAGTCAATTGCAATGCTTAATCAACAATAAATGAATTTCTATGAATTTCCTTACTGATCGTATCATATGCAAATACTATGCAACATATAATCACCAATGCAATGTGCTGATATAAGAGAATCGTAGTGTAAACTTGCTGTTAATTAGTTCAGACAGTGTCAGCTGTCTCCAATTGTAAATAAATTGCAATAGTCTTAAACAACTTGGTGCATATAATCATCAAAGTAATGTGCTGATATAAGAGAATCGTAGTTTAAACGCGCTGTTAATCAGTTCAGACAGTGTCAGCTGTCTCCAATTGTAAATAATATGCAATAGTCTTAAACAACTTGGTTATCCAATCACCACCTCTTTTCAAATGCACTTCCAAATAACAAACACAATTGGTGCTGGGTGTGCTAATGCAGTCTCTTTCCAATAGTATCACTTTTTTATCACAGGGTTTTTAAAGAGCGTGTTAGTCTCCTCTATTTATATCTGACGTTATCAGTGCAGGGAACCCTGTGCTCTTAATCACACACGTTCTCACCTGCTCCTTTTTGGATGTCTTGTCCGGCTGTTCCCCACCGGCTCAGGTACGCTGTGCTAAGTGCGTCTCAGGACACCGGGTTTCTTTCGTAACAATCTTCACTTGCGCAAGTCTTGGTCTGGTTACTGTTTATCTCCCAGCCGTCAGGAAAGCCTTAGGTCTCTGCACATAAGTACTAAGTACGCAGAGTCCGTGTGTTTAGAATAAACTCCAATTCTTAAGTTTCACAGAGAGTATGCTTATCACCTTCAACGTTTCACAACTAAGGTGTGGGGCTTTATCAAGAATTGTCTTCATACTGTGTTTATTAAATTAAGTGTTTTGAATAGCTGACTGCATCTTGTAAGAATTTTTTCAAAGAAATTTTTTTAGAATTTTTTATTAGCATTTAACCCACAGCTTTTTTAAGCGCCACCTGAATTTTCTTTTTTGATACTCCCTAGTTATATAGCTACCTAGGAAGAAGGTAGCTTCTATTAGGTTGGCCAGTTGGGGTACCCAGCGCATCACTTCACAATATTTCTATTAAAATTATCTAAAACTCCCCTACATGGAGACATTTATTTTTTTATCGGTATATTGTAGTGTATGTGCCCCTTCTTAATACCAAGAACCATACATAGCAAGATAAACAGCTAAAGAGATTGAAGGTTATTGCACTATTGAAAATATTTCATAAATAATCTTCTGAGACCAGAGAGCTTTAGAGTATAAGACCTATTGTCTAAGATCTATTGTGAGAAAGTATTATGTCCTCATTTCATGTAACGTTATCATACAACTCTGAATTGCTTTAATGGAAAATGATTGCAACTTAAATTTTGCCTCAATTATACCCCCACACCCCAAGATCAATGAGTAGTTCTTTGCATTGAGGATTCAGGGTTGTAATTATTCTTCCCATTGAAGGGGCTTAAAGACAATGTGCATAGGGACTATTATAGTAGGAAAACAACAAATAAAGCGGAGCACCGGCTGTATTAAAAGTGTATAAATTCTTTATTCCAATAAGGTTAAAACAGTCCAAACAGGGGAAACACACAGTGGAGCATGTAACGGGGAGTCAGCTAGTCCAGCTGACGCGTTTCGGCTTTACACCGTTGTCAAAGCTGATACATTTAGGGGGAGAACCCCCACCTCTTAAAATGAGTAATTGACTCCTATTGGTTAACACAAATTGTTGCAAAAATATACAGTTTTAACTCTTTCATGACTCTTGCAGAGTGCCAAAAATCTCTGACCTTAAATAAAAGCTATCAGATATTACAAACAAGTATTATACTACAAATGATATACAATAAAACTTTTTAAATATACTATGTTAAAGGATGAACAATGCTGATTACAAACTATCCGCATTTAAATTTTATCTCTTAATGGGGAGGAAAAAATGGGCAAATCTAAATGGGCCAATTAAAAGGATATGTTAAAAAATACTTGTAGTACTATATAATACTATATAAGTATATCCCAATAAATCTTAATTGGTTGAATAGATCGAATGATATTTCCAGCAAATTCTTGGTAAATATTTGCTAAAAGTTATTTGCATTTAACATTGTGTCTCTTAAAGGGGCAGGACAAGTAAACCTATTAGTTGAAGCCAATAGGAGAATAAAATAAACTCATATTTAGATGCCTCTATTACTAAGTGAATAGGCCCAGAGGGGTATTAATTCTGTTATATTTCTAAAAGGCAAAATACAATGGTGGTTGCAGCAAAATGTCCTTTATTTAGTACAGCAGTACAAAAAACAGCAGCGACATTTCGGGAGAACCTCCCTTCATCATGATGAAGGGATGTTCTCCTGAAACGTTGCTGCTGTCTTTTGTACTACTGTACTAAATAAAGGACATTTTGCTGCCACCACTATTGTATTTTGTCATATAAATCTGGTGGATTAAGTAGGCCTCCTGGTTGGCTTGCATGGACCGTTATGTGCTGGGTTGAGTTGTGTTTTTTTGGATATTTCTAAAAGGGGCAGTACCAGGAAGCATATCTACATAGACCAGTAGAAAAAAAAATATCTTCAATAATGGACAGATGAACTCCAATGAATCTATACCAGTTAATTAAACAAATCAAATTATGTTTACAATAGATTAATGCTAAGAGCAAGTTATTAACAATTTACTTTTGTATCCCCCAAAGGGGCAAATCCAAAAACCAGAAGGGGGAGTGTGTTGATTCACTTCGTAGTTCTTCCAAAGCTAAGTAGACAGTTTAATTTACTCTTGGGGAGGCTAAACTGATGGAAAAGATTACCTATAGAGGCCAATAAATAGTTGGAATGCCAATCCCAATAGGTTGAGTAAAATACAATTTGTAATTACAATGAAACCTAAAGTCCTTAAAGGGACACTAAACCCTAAAATGTTCTTTCATTATTCAGATAGAGAATACAAATTTAAACAACATTACAATTTACTTCTATTATTTTTTTTGCTTCATTATTTAGATATTCTTAGTTGAAGAAAAAGCAGTGCACATGGGTGAGCCAATCACACAAGGCTTATATGTGCACGAACCAATCAGCAGCTACTGAGCCTATCTAGATATGCGTTTCAGCAAAGAAAATCAAGAGAATAAAACAAATTAGATAATAGAAGTAAACTAGAAAGTTGTTTCACATTGCATCCTCTTTCTAAATCATGAAAGAAAAAATAATGTTGATATAGTACAAGTGAGAACAGAACCAGTATCTGAAGGCAAAGAAAGACCACTACCAGAAGTTTATTAAATCATATGATGAATTTAACCCTATTGGATGTCTAGTTTTTAACGTAAACAGCCAAAAAAACTCTTGCTTAGCCAGTAGTCTTTCCCTGCCCCCCCCCCCAGGAGGGGAGGGACTCTCTCTATGCATGTCCACCGAAAGGTGTCAGCATTTTTATTCTGTCTAGTGACAAAATGTTGTACCAAGGGGGTACTCGCACATCCAATCCTAATGCTAGAGAGATGTTTCCTGATCCTTGATCTGGCCTTGTGGGTAGTGAGGAATACATACTGTTTATTGCACTCCGTGCAAGTAATGAGGTAAATCACATATGTGGATCTACAATTCAAACACATGTTTTTTGTGTATGTTTGACCTGTAACAGAAGACCTAAACATTTCACCAAATTCTACCTTCTCACAAGCCACACAGTCTCGATTGTGGCACTTAAACATCCCTCTATGAGCACCCCATGAGGATTCCTGGCTTTTCTTGGATGGAAGTTTAGTGGGAGACATTCTATTGCGTCGATAAGCGAACTTACAAGAACTCACTGTGAGATTTGCCAACCCTTCATCTGCTCTAAGCATAGAGAGATGCTTTCTGACAATGTCAAAAACCTGGTTGTATTGCTCTGAATGGTCTGCAATGAAGAGAAGACCATCTTTGGTTTTATCCTTTCTGGTCCATCCAGGCTTGCGGCATAGCAGATCCTTCTGGTCCAAACCCCTAACGATATCTACTGCTTTGTCAATAGAATCCTTTGAGTAGCCTCTTACCAGTAGTCTACATGCTAAATTCTGAACCCTATTTCAAATTGGTCAGGATCTGAACGGTTACATTTCAAACGAATGAACTGTCCCTTAATTATCCCCTTAAACACACTCCTAGGATGGCAACTTTTTGCATGTAGAAGTGTGTTTCCTGAGATTGGGTTTCTGTAAACATTCATGTGTATTTTGTCACCACACTTGCCAGAAAGCGTAACATCCAAGTAATTTATATTGTAGGGGCTAGATTCTGATGTAAAACTGATACCCAAATTGTTATTATTTATTATGCTCTACAATTAATTTATTGTAGAGCATCTTCTCTTATAGCAAAAAGCAATTTTGCTTACATGCAAGAAACCAAATGACTGCTAGTGTCATTAATACCTGCTTCAGCTGAATGTGGTTTTTACTTTAATTATACATTAATAATTTATGTTCACTTCATCCGCTTTGCTTTCTGAATTCTATTTAAGCTTTTTTTTACTACTAGATGAAGTTTTAGCTCAAATATCATCAAGGAATCTATTTCTGTTAACTTTTACATATTATTTTACAACACAAACATACACTTAACAATTGTATCTTAATGCTTATATTTATTAATATTTGCAATATTAATGCAACTAACTAGTAGTGGCAGTCTTACATAATCAGACAAAAGGAGTAGACAATCTCATATAGTTAAAATTCCAGTTAGAAATCTAAGGTGCTAGAGATAGGCAATATCCTAACGCAAAAGAAACATGGGCACCAAATTAATGATCATCACAACTAGTAGAGAACCGTGACAAGCCTTTCCAAAACAATGACAAACATTACTCATTATAACATAAATTTGAGAAAAGCATATCAATGAAGAAGCTTAGGACAACATAGCAGTCAGGCTAGAACTGGGAAAGAAGAATGGAAATGCAGAAAAGGGAAACAAGAGAAGGAATATATCAGGAATATATCAGAGGTTATATAAGAGGGGAGGAAAGAGGGGGAAAAAGAAAGACAAGCGAAGAGAAAAGACGGGAGGCGAGAGTTCAACAAAGATGTAGTGAGAATCCTTGGAATCAAACTAGCCCCTTAGCCCCTGGAAAATGTTGTTGCAGTTAATCCCAGTAAAGTTTAATGTTGTGGAACATGGCTAATTTATTTCTTCTAAAGAAAATATATTCCCCAAGGGAGATTAATTCATTAGTCCTAGTTTGCCAAGAGAGTAGAGGGGGAATCTGTGCAAATTTTCAATGTTGTGCTATGAGCAAAGGTGCGCTATTAAGAACAATCTGTAAAATGTGATGCCTAATTTTACATGGATGCTTAGTTCTATAATTGGTAAGACCCAGTATGGGCGTTAAGGTATATGTGCCACCTAGTAGGTGTCTGTAGGTTTACTCATCTGAGTCTCAGAATGCTAAAAGAAGAGGGCAAAACCACCAGATGTGGGTCATAGTGCCTCCACATGGTGGCGACACTCTTTGATATATATTGCCCAGTCTAGCAGGGAATAGGTACCAGCGGAAAAGTAATTTATAATTAAGTTCAAGGATTTGTGGAGATTTGTGGAAATAATGAGGATTTGTGGGTGTTTTGAAATATTTTTTTCAACTTTTAAGGCTTGAGCACCAACCCCATTTCATCTTGCCATACTGTGAGTATTTTGGAAGGGTGGAAGTGTGACAATTGTCCAGGATTCATCTGGAGGTTGCTAATATACCCTTGACGATGGCATCCTGATCTTTTATGATTTTTATTCCAGAATATGATGTAGTTGAGCATATTATTTTAATCACAATGTTAAGAAAACCCCTGCTATATTTTGCAAATCAGCTATTGGTTTAAGTTAACTATGTTATAAGAATTTGGTAACTGGTGTTGAGAATGCAATTTTTGGCATACTAATAGGTTTTAATTCAGAGTCTAGTCCGCCCAGGAATTTCACATTATGTAGTACAGGGGACAAGGGTGATCTTGGCTTGGACATCCCTGCTGTATTTATAATGATGTTATCCCAAGTAGAGAGGATGTAGCTATATAACAGAAAATTTCACGAACCAAGCTTTCTGCACTTTTGGTAGCCAGCACAATGGGCCTACTGAGGTTTCCTTGACATGTAAATCTGTGGTAGCCCATGCTTTGTCCTTATCCTACAATGCCAGTCTACAGTGTACAGTAAATCTAAGTTTAGATATGCATTATTTGAAGTATTTATACACAGAAACCATTTTTTTTCCCCTGCAAACGCATTAAATACAATCCCTGCCATTGAGATTGCAGATGAGTGGCGATATGGGTGGGCTTTTGCCGAAGCTGCGTTCACTATTGTTTCTATGGGAGACACATCGCCACTCATCGAAACAGAGAGGTTCAGCCCACTTTTTTGGAAAATATCGCCAGACCCACGGATTGCGAGACTGATGAGGCCAAAAAAGGCAAATTCTCGTGGGTCTAACGTTGGATCATCCGGGCTTGCCATATAACATTTTACTGAGATGCAAGAAAACTACTTGATCCCAGGTAATGAGTGATGTTATTTCTTTTTCCATATTGTCATATGTTCTCATTACTGCTACTTTACTCTAAAACAATATGAAAAATTTTGTCATAACATTCCAAAAATGTTTATTTGTTCTCTAGGGCTAGTGAGTGAAACACTGATAACCAATACAAAACAGATTTTTGCTTTGAGAAATGTATTTTTCATTTTTATTCGAAATCTCAGGAGATGATTCATTTTGTTTCCATAACTGTGTCTGATAACAGCTGCTAAAACTGTTCTAAGCTAATTTTTTTAATAATATCGGTATTCATTTATGGCAAGCAATTATTATTGTGGTATAACAGCTAGTGCCAAGTAGAATTGTTTGTTACAGATTTAACTGAACAACTTCAAGTTTACATTGTGGGATAGTAATTGTAAAATTAATGTATAAGCTTATACAGTATTTGGAAATGTGCAAAAAAAATGTTTTAGTTTCTGTTGTCACTTTCTTTGCTCCCTCAGAGGCATGTGCACATAGGCCTCTCATATTAATAGCTAAAAACTTTTGGCTAGATTACGAGTAGTGCGTTAGGGTAAAAAAGCAGCGTTAAGAGGTCCTAACGCTGCTTTTTTACGCCCGCTGGTATTACGAGTCTTGACGGTTTAGGTGTACCACACACTTCTTTTGCCTTACCGCAAAACGACTTACGTAAACTTCGTAAAGTTTTATTTCTATGGGACTTCCATAGCGCTGATATTACAAGTCTGTCCTGGGAGTCCAAAAAGTGAGTGGTTCACCCTACCCTGTCAAGAGTCCTAACGCATTTAAAAGTCAGTAGTTAAGAGTTTTATGGTACAAAGCCGTAACATAAAACTCATAACTAAAGTGCTAAAAAGTACACTAACACCCATAAACTACCTATTAACCCCTAAACCGAGGCCCTCCCGCATCGCAAACACTATAATACAATTTTTAACCACTAATCTGCCGCTCCGGACACCGCCGCCACCTACATTATATTTATGAACCCCTAATCTGCTGCCCCAACATCACCGACACCTACATTATATTTATTAACCCCTAATCTGCTGCCCCAATGTCGCCGAAACCTACCTACACTTTTTAACCCCTAATCTGCCACCCCCAATGTCGCCGCCACTATAATAAACATATTAACCCCTAAACTGTCGCACTCCAGCCTCGCAAACATTAGTTAAATATTATTAACCCATAATCTGCCGTCCCTAACATCACCGACACCTACCTACATTTATTAACCCCTAATTTGCTGTCCCCAACGTCGCCGCCACTATATTAAAGTTATTAACCCCTAAACCTAAGTCTAACCCTAAACCTAACACCCACTAACTTAAATATAATTTAAATAAATCTAAATAAATATTTCTATCATTAACTACATTATTCCTATTTAAAACTAAATACTTACCTATAAAATAAACCCTAAGCTAGCTACAATATAACTAATAGCTACATTGTATCTATCATAGGGTTTATTTTTATTTTACTGCAAGTGTGTATATATTTTAACTAGGTAGGATAGTTATTAAATAGTTATTAACTATTTAATAACTACCTAGCTAAAATAAAGACACATTTACCTGTAAAATAAAACCTAACCTAAGTTACACTAACACCTAACACTACAATATAATTAAATAAATTAACTAAATTAAATACAATTACCTAAATTAAATTAAATTAGCTAAAGTACAGAAAACAAACCAACACTAAATTACAGAAAATAATAAACAAATTACAGATATTTAAACTAATTACACCTAATAACCCTATTAAGCTAAAAAAAGCCCCCCCAAAATAAAAAAAAAACCTAAACTAAACTACCAATAGCCCTTAAAAGGGCCTTTTGCAGGGCATTGCCCCAAAGTAATCAGCTCTTTACCTGTAAAAAAAAATACAAACAACCCCCCCAACAGTAAAACCCACCACCCACACAACCAACCCCCCAAATAAAATACTATCTAAAAAACCTAAGCTCCCAATTGCCCTGAAAAGGGCATTTGGATGGGCATTGCCCTTAAAAGGGCAGTTAGTTCTTTTGCCGCCCAAACCCTAACCTAAAAATAAAACTCACCCAATACACCCTTAAAAAAACCTAACACTAACCCCCTGAAGATCGACTTACCAGGAGAAGTCTTCATCCAAGCTGGGCCGAAGTCCTCAGCGAAGCCGGGAGAAGTCTTCATCCAAGACGGGCGAAGTGGTCCTCCAGACGGGCAGAAGTCTTCATCCAAGCCGGGCAGAAGTGGTTCTCCAGATGAGCAGAAGTCTTCATCCAGACGGCATCTTCGATCTTCATCCATCCAGCGCAGAGCGGGTCCATCTTCAAGACATCCGACGCGGAGCATCCTCTTCATTCGACGACTAAAGCTAAATGAAGGTACCTTTAAGTGACGTCATCCAAGATGGCGTCCCTTAGATTCCGATTGGCTGATCCAATCAGCCAATAGGATTAAGCTTGCATTCTATTGGCTGATTGGATAAGCCAATAGGATTTTTTCTACCTTAATTCCGATTGGCTGATAGAATTATATCAGCCAATCGGAATCTAAGGGACGCCATCTAGGAACCTTCATTCAGCTTTAGTCATCAGATGAAGAGGATGCTCTGCGTCGGATGTCTTGAAGATGGACCCGCTCCGCTCCGGATGGATGAAGATAGAAGATGCCATCTGGATGAAGACTTCTGCCTGTCTGGAGGACCACTTCGCCCGGCTTGGATGAAGACTTCTCCCGGCTTTGTTGAGGACTTCGGCCCGGCTTGGATGAAGACGTCTCCTGGTAAGTCGATCTTCAGGGGGTTAGTGTTAGGTTTTTTTAAAGATGTTTTGGGTGGGTTTTATTTTTAGGTTAGGGTTTGGGCTTTTTAGGGCAATGCCCATCCAAATGCCCTTTTCAGGGCAATGGGGAGCTTAGGTTTTTTTAGATAGTATTTTATTTGGGGGGTTGGTTGTGTGGGTGGTGGGTTTTACTGTTGAGGCGGTTGTTTGTATTTTTTTTTTACAGGTAAAAGAGCTGATTACTTTGGGGCAATGCCCCACAAAAGGCCCTAATAAGGGCTATTGGTAGTTTAATTTAGGCTATTTTTTTATTTGGGGGGGGCTTTTTATTTTAATAGGGCTATTAGATTTGATGTAATTAGTTTAAATATCTGTATTTTATTTATTATTTTCTGTAATTTACTGTTTTTTTTTGTACTTTAGCTAATTTAATTTAGGTAATTGTATTTAATTTAGTTAATTTATTTAATTATATTGTAGTGTTAGGTGTTAGTGTAACTTAGGTTAGGTTTTATTTTACAGGTAAATTTGTCTTTATTTTAGCTAGGTAGTTATTAAATAGTTAATAACTATTTAATAACTATTCTACCTAGTTAAAATAAATACAAACTTGCCTGTAAAATAAAAATAAACCCTAAAATAGATACAATGTAGCTATTAGTTATATTGTAGCTAGCTTAGGGTTTATTTTATAGGTAAGTATTTAGTTTTAAATAGGAATAATGTAGTTAATGATAGGAAATATTTATTTAGATTTATTTAAATTATATTTAAGTTAGTGGGTGTTAGGTTTAGGGTTAGACTTAGGTTTAGGGGTTAATAACTTTAATATAGTGGCGGCGACGTTGGGGGCGGCAGATTAGGGGTTAATAAATATAATGTAGGAGTCGGCGATGTTGAGGGCAGCAGATTAGGGGTTCATAACTATAAAGTAGGTGGCGGCGGTGTCCGGAGCGGCAGATTAGGGGTTAATAAGTATAATGCAGGTGGTGGCAATGTCGGGGGCGGCAGATTAGGGGTTAATAAGTGTAAGATTAGGGGTGTTTAGACTCGGGGTTCATGTTAGGTGTAGACATTACTTTTATTTCCCCATAGGAATCAATGGGGCTGCGTTAGGGAGTTTTACGCTGCTTTTTGGCAGGTGTCGGCTCTCCCCATTGATTCCTATGGGGAAATCTTGCACGAGCACGTTACACCAGCTCACTGTTGACTTAAGCAGTGCTGGTATTGGAGTGCGGTAATGAGCTAAATTTTGCTCAACGCTCACTTCTTGTCTTTTAACGACGGGTTTCTGAAAACTCGTAATACCAGCGCTGCATGTATTTGAGCGGTGAGAGAAAACTGCTTGCTAGCACCGAAACGAAAAACTCGTAATGTAGCCGTTTCTAACATGTTGTTAAATTATTGTCATGACAAATTAAAGTAATTGTTTTTACTAATCTATTTTGTGAGAGCCGTTTCCATATTTGATTGCATTTAATTGCTTTTATTTTTGATGATATTGAACCCTATTTTTATAATTTAAACAGACTTTTTTTTTTTTAAACATAAATCATATCAAATTAGCAGGATCATCAGTCACTTCCACAGTTCTATTTTTTTCAAAATTTTATTGCCTTTATTGCATAGAAATCCATGTATTGCCCTTCATTATATACATAAATTACCAGCAAAGCATGCATTTTCTTATTGAGTGGCCTGCTTATTTGAGCTTACAGGGTACATTTTTCTGCAGGTTCCCATCATCAATTCAAGGTCTTTCGTTATTTTTGTTTCTCTGCAGTATATTTTACTAATTCTACATTTATTAAGTTAGCATCACAGATATAAAGTTACTGCCTTATCAAAAGATTCATATTGACATCCAAATTGCTGTCTGTTTGAGCAACTAACACCATGGGGCATATGTATCAAGCTCCGTATGGAGCTTAATGCCCTGTGTTTCTGGCGAACCTGCAGGCTTGCCAGAAACAGCAGTTATGAAGCAGCGGTTACAAAGACCGCTGCTCCATAACCTGTCCGCCTGCTCTGAGCAGGCGGACAAACATCGCCGCAAATCAACCCGATCTAGTACGATCGGGTTGATTGACACCCCCTGCTGGCGGTCGATTAGCCGCGAGTCAGCAGGGGGTGGTGTTGCACCAGCAGCTCTTGTGAGCTGCTGGTGCAATGCTGAATACGGCGAGCGTATTGCTCGCCGTATTCAGCGAAGTCTGGCGGACCTGATCCGCACTGTCGGATCAGGTCCGCCAGACTTTGATAACTAGAGGCCCATGTATGAGAGCATGCAATGCTGACTAGAACTCAGCTTATATCAGTGAAAAGCATGTAAATAATGAACCTATAAAATTTCGGAATGTTCTTTGAAGCAGCTTTTTTTCGAGATTGTAAACATGATAGAAAAAATGTGAGGAAAAGAATCTTGTTTAACTTTGTTAACTTTGCAATTTATCATTTATAAAATAAATAAAAACAACAAATGCATTTAACCCCTTTGTGCCGGTACTATAGTGTTATCAATGTAAAAATAGACTGGATAATGGGGGACGGCCTATGCTGCTAGGCATGCCCCCCACACTCACAAGTCCCGGCCAGGGCCGCCACTAGAAATTTTGGGGCCCCTGACTTAACCATTGATCAGGGCCCCCCCCCCCTTTGACATGTGCAATTTTTGACCAAGTGACTAAAACGTATATGCACTTTAATCTTAAGTATCTATTTAAACTTGGAAATGTTGTAAAGGTAGTAACATACACTAAAACACACACTCACACATAAGGATTCACATATAGACACTCTAGAAGACACGCAAAGAAACTCACAGACAACTAAACAGACACTCAGCACTTGTTTACATTGACCTGACAAGTAATGAGGTAAACTACAGTTTTGTAAAAAAAGGAGATTTAGAAAACAAAATATGGAGTTCTGATTATCTTTTTGTAAAGGAAGATGCCAAATAAATGATGACAACAGCATGCAGTGGCTGAAAGGAAGGGGCCTGAACTGCCTAAACAATAATTTAAAGGTTAAATGGTAGATTAGTGACTTCCGGAAAGGTCTCATTAGTCTCAAAGTCTTTAGAAAGATGTGAATAGTCAGTAGTAAGGTCAAAATGTCCTAAAAAGGAACAGACAATGGACACACACACACACACAAACTCAAACTTGCACATACACCCAAGGAAACACCAACAGAGACAGCCTCAGAAAACACACAAAGACACACACACACACACAGAGACACCCACAGAAAACACACAGACATACACACACACACAGAGAGACAACCACATAAAACACAGAAAGACATACATACACACACACACCCTGACTGAGACATCCACAGAAAACACACAGACATACACACACCCTCACAGAGACACCCACAGAAAATACACACCCTCACAGAGACATCCACAGAAAACACAGACATGCATACATACACACACACACACACCCTCACAGAGACATCCAGAGAAAACACAGACATACACACCCACCCTCACAGAGGTATCCAGAGAAAATACACAAAGACAAACACATGCCCACCCTCACAGAGACACCCATAGAAAAAGCTCAAAGACATATGCACACACCCTCACAGACATCCACAGAAAATGCACAAAGACATACACACCCACCCTCACAGAGAGACCCACAGAAAAAAAATACATACACACTCATAGAGACACAAACAAAAGCACAAAGACATAAACACAGACACCTACAGAAACACTCACAGGAGGAAACATTTATGTACCTTGCATCCCCTAAATCCACAGTGTGTGACATGCATGATAAAAAAAATGCAGAAATTAAGAGATCACTTTTTAAAGAATCATATTTGTAAATGTGCAAACAAAAATAATTCTGTGAATTCAAAATTGTACATTAATGAGCTGGGTAGATGGCTAGATGAAGAAAAGTACTTTTAGAAGGTTGACATATGTTTGTCTGATATTTTCCCCATTTTCCCCAACCAAGAGCACCACTTCAAATATAGTGTACAAATGTTCCCATCCGTCAGCTGTACTTGTGGATTTTGAAAATGCTGTACTCTATATGGTCTTGGTGGAACCATAAGCTGTGGTAGTCATAACATTAGATCTGGTTAAATGCAGGATTTAAGCTTGTTGGTATGCATTTCAAAATTAAGTCAGCTGTAGTGTAAACTGAACAGTTTTAAGTTAACCTGTCTCATTTCAAACACTGAGCAATCTTAGTCTGAGAGTATAACATGTTATGCAGATGTAAAAATCTTAGATAAAATGCCTCCTTGTATCTGGAAAGTCCTTGCATAAAGGGGCAGTAAACTGGAATGTAATATATATCATTTGTGTATTGAGGAGGAAACATTTCTGAATGGTTTTAAATATAGAATTTCTACAGCATTGTCAAATAATCATAAATACACTGCTGCTAAAAAATTTGTTTTTATGGACCCCTGGCCCCACCATACAACTACTACCACACTGAAGTTACAATCTTAAATTGCACAAAGAAATAAAAAACATTTGCTAAGTAATTCCTACCTCCTCTGCAAATGAAAGTGATCAGCCGACTGACTCAGGCACACACTGTACAAACAAAGTGCCAAGTCTGTCTCACACATAGTGGTTTAATGCGCACTCAGAAATCCTCTCAAATGCTAATACTTTACTCTTTGTAATAACATTTCCCATGCTCAATTAGCACTCTGCTGTAGTACCCACTGGTGGCTGCCAAAATTAAAAAAAAAAAAAAAAAAAAAAAAAATTTTTTTTTTTTTTTAGTTCTTGCCTCATGGGGCCCCCCTAGCTCATTGGGCCCCTGACAGGAGTCACCCCTGTCACCCCCTGATGGCGGCCCTGGTCCCGGCACTCAATACTCCAAGTCAGATGTAAAAGTTCAAAAAACTTTATTGATACAAGAATAAAAGCAGAAAGGGCACAAACTATGCACCATAAAAACACACAATCCTTGACCCTCACATCTATCGGTGATCAAGTGCCCTAAAGGAATGAAATGCACCTTATGTGGAGGGTCAGGGTTCCCTCACTCTGTTCATTATTGTGTGTTTTTATGGTGCATAGTTTGTGCCCTTTCTGCTTTTATTTTTGTATCAATAAAGTTTTTTGAACTTTTACATCTGGCCTGGAGTATTGAGTGCCGGGACTTGTGAGCATTGGTGTATGACATCTATACAGGGGCGTATCCCTGTGCACCTTACCCTGCTGGAATCTCACAACCTTCACCTTTTGCGTTGGTGCTGAAGAACGCTATGGAGAAGTAAGGGCTATGGCATCCTAACTGTTTTTGGTTCCACATAGGCACGTCCCCCGTCCCCCCCCCCCCAGGCTGATTCTTTGCTACGTCAAAGGGGGAAGCTGCAGGACACTGTATAAGGTAGGACATTCCATGCCGCCTTAATGGCCTTAAAGCCTATCACTGTTAGGACGGCATGGAACGTCCTAACTGTGTGAAGGGGTTAAATAATAACATCAAGGTAATAAATGTAGAGCGCATATGTTTTCTCTTACTAGAGAAATATGGTCCCCCCTTGGACTCAAAAAAGTGAGAAATGAATTTTCATCATCTTTATGTATCTAAATATAAAATATTATACTTTATTTGTAACAACACAAATTTCTAAAATGAGTAGTAGACAGTATGTACTTATATTTGTATACGGTTGACCCCAGTGGTAGGATTCAGAAATTTTAGCAACAGGTATTCTAACTCAATAATACAAAAAGTTAGGAAATCTGTGCTGTGATTTTAGAACCTTTACACTCTCATCATCACTGATTTAACTCCTTAAAAACAGTAGTCTATATTGTCTATATTGAATTACAAGATTATAGCATGCCTAGATTAAAATAAACCTAAAGGATCAATTTTGCATACATTATATACTTTGCTGCTAGTATAATAAGAAATTGGAAACGCATTAAGGAAAAACACTCTTAGCATTTGCAAAGCCTTGGGCACAATAAAATTGTGTGGCACCACCCCATGTATGGCCCATGCCTATCCCAGCATCAATGGATCGTATATAAAGAGTAACATGCTGTTTCAGATGTCCATCATTTCAGACTGCTGCTTCTTAACCGCTCCACCACTGAAAACTTGACGGATTGAAATCATCCCTGTCCGATACAATCATGATAATTGACAGCCCCTGCTAGTTGCCTATTGGCTGCCAGTGAGCAGGGGGCGGCATTGTACCAGCATTTCGACATCCAGCAAATCATGTCTGCTCAACATTTGATAAATCAAGCCCTTTATATTGTATTTCAGGACTTTGGATATTGCAGATTTTTTCTTCCCATAGACTTTAATGGAGAGCACAGAAGAAAAAAACCTAATGCGTATCGCTTCAGAGCTAACCTGACAAAAGTTATTAATATTTAACTTTCCAATGTTTTCACATACATGAAAATGTATTTTTTTATTTTAAATAAATATTTCTATATATATCTATATATACTTATATATATGTTCATATAGATATACTGTAGATAGATATTTTACATTCAAATTATCAGAGATATATAGAAATATATATTTAAAATAAAAAGTAAAACAATTTTCTATGTGAAGAACATTGGAATATAAAATATGTGTAACGTGCTTTGTGTAGGTCTAGCACAGTGTCCGGTTAGCGCACATGAAAAATTAGTAATCTAAAGGCACATTATGTATATATAAAATATTGTGAAAACTATTAACAATAATTATTAATAATTATTGTAGATACTAAAAAATATGCATATATAGTCTGTGATTTTTTTTGAATATATAAGTACATCTATAATAATTATTTACATGAATTATTAATATTTTGAAACATTTTATATAGCAAACCTTAATATAACTCTTGTCAAGTTAGTGCACATGAAGAATTAGTTTGTGTGCAAATCCGCAAATATTCTAAAAAAATCCCTAGAATATATATCTATATTTTACAGTATCAATAATAATATTTTCAAACAGTATTTTATATTATTTACAAATTCTTAAACCGACATAGTGTCCTAACCCTAAAGAAGTTATGCATATTTTACATTCCAATATTTTTGAAGTTATCACCTGATTGACTCTAACACATATTAGTACTTTGAATTGTATCAGGTATCATCTTTGTGAATATTATTTTTACCTATTCATTTGTTTTATCATAAGTTGTAGTAATGTATAAGTAGCGCCCTCTAGTGTTAGTTTAAAGGGACACTGAACCCAAATTTTTTCTTTTCTGATTCAGATAGAGCATGCAATTTTAATCAACTTTCTAATTTACTCCTATTATCACATTTTATTCATTCTCTTGGTATCTTTATTTGAAATGCAAGAATGTAAGTTTAGATGCCGGCCCATTTTTGGTGAACAACCTGGGTTGTCCTTGCTGATTGGTGGATAAATCCATCCACCAATAAAAAAGTGCTGTCCAGAGTTCTGAATAAAAAAAAAGCTTAGATACCTTCTTTTTCAAATAAAGATAGCAAGAGAACGGAGAAAAATTCATAATAGGTATAAATTAGAAAGTTGCTTAAAATTGCATGCTCTATCTAAATCACGAAAGAAAAAATTTGGGTTCAGTGTCCCTTTAAACTAACACTAGAGGGCGCTACTTATACATTACTACAACTTATGATAAAACAAATGAATAGGTAAAAATAACATTCACAAAGATGATACCAGATACAATTCAAAGTACTAATTTGTGTTAGAGTCAATCAGGTGATAACTTCAAAAATGTGATAAAGTCCTCCAAGTCTTCTGTGGAGTAGACCAGGTAGGTGTGGTGAAATGGTAGATGCAGCTGCTCCTTCCATGAACTTCACGTCACCAAGAAATAAGGGCATTTCCTAGTGCAGACAATCTACAGAGGAGTCAACCAATCACCTTGATGCTCAGTATACCCAGCAAGCCTACATACAAATGGTATTTAGATTATTTAATACTTCTCAGGATTAATTCGGATTGCAAAAGTTTCACAACTTTTTAATTTTTTTGCACATGCAAATTATGTTTATCTTAGACACTGTAGAAAAGGATTTGGTTTCAGGTACATTTTCAACCAATTTGCCTGCTCTTTGTGCTTTAACATCTAGTAGTGTGAAACTTAAGTTTTTGGTCAGTGTTTGGGAGTGGTAAAATGATATTTTGTACAGTGTAAATGCAGGACTAATTCTTATATAGCCCTTCCAATTTATTTCACTGGGAGACACAAATTGTAAACGGCTGGTGATATTTAGGAAGAGCAAAGCAAGAAATTCATGTCAGTGCAAACTGCCTAGGGACGTTAGGCATTATGCGATACATTAATGCTTTATGGCAGATGATAATTCATTATCAGCAGCAATGTAAATGCAGTCTTACTGTTTAATGTCCCGTTAATAATATCAATTCATGATGTGGGTACAAGTAACACTTTTTTATTTTTTTGTTTAAACAGACACTTAATTGTACTAGCCAATTAACATTGAAATATAGAAACATAGATTTTAATAAGAACCATAGGCCCAACAAGCCCGGCCATATTTCCTATAAAGTGTAATCTTGATTGGTCTGTAAAAAAAGTGCTTCCATAAATTACTACTGTGCCTGCTGCCCTTCAACTTGAGATCATGGTCCCTTGTTCTGGTTTTGCAATTTGCTTATCTTCCACCACTCTACCGTCAGATGCTTTGAGTTTTACTATTCCTATCCTTTCTCCTTTTTCTGGAATGAGCTACCTTCTTTTCTGCATGAGCTGTAGGCTTCCTAATTAACTGCTGCGTCAGGTGATAATATTTTATTTTGGAGCATTTCCTAGTTTAAATTGACAGTAAAGTTAAAATTAAACATTAATAATTCAGATAGATCATGCAATTTTAAACATTTTCCAATTTACTTATATTATTAGTTTTGCTTTCTTCTCTTGGTATCCTTTATTAAAAGTAAAGCAAGGTAGGCTGATAGGAACTTAGGAAGTGTGCACATGTATTTAACATTCTATTGCAGCAGCATTTGTAACTATGTGTTACATAGCTATAAACATTGTTGCAAGCACTGCTGCCAGATGGTTAAAGGGACATTAAACCATAACATTTTCTTTCATGATTTTGATAGAACTTTCTATTATCTAGTTTGCATTATTCTCTTATTATCCTTTTGCTGAAGGGATAGCATTGCACTACTAACAGCCAGCTGAATACATATAGTTTGCCAATCACAAGAAACAAATGCGTGCAGGAACCAATCAGCAGCTAGCTCCCACTAGTGTATGATATGTGCATATTCTTTTTCAACAAGGGATACCAAGAGAACAAAGCAGATTTGAGAATAGAAGTGAATTTAAAAGTGTTTAAACTTGCATGATTGAGAGAGCATGACATTTTTTAATTTCCTAACGCCTGAGCTCATCTAGGATTGCTCTTTAAAAAAGAATACAAAGAGAAATTGGAAAGTTGTTTAAAATTGCATGCTGTAGCCAATCCATTTAAAGGGATACTAAACCCACATTTTTCATTGATTCATCAAATTTTTGATAATTCAGACAGAGCATGCAATTTTAAGCAACTTTCTAATTTACTCCTATTTTCATTTTTTCTTCGTTCCCTTGCTATCTTTGTTTGAAAAAGAAGGCATCTAAGCTAAAGAGCCAGCCCATTTTTGGTTCAGACCCTGGACAGCACTTGTTTATTGGTGGGTGTATTTAGTCACTAATCAGCAAGCACAACCCAGGTTGTGAACTAAAAATGGGCCGGCTTCTAAACTTACATTCTTGCTTTTCAAATAAAGATAGCAAGAGAATGAAGAACAATTGATTATAGGAGTAAATTAGAAAATTGCTTAAAAGTGCATGCTCTATCTCAATCATGAAAAGAAAAAAATTGGGTTTAAGTTCAATTTTGACTTTACTGTCCCTTTAAGTGTGTGATTTGGTGATAGTTTTTTTGTATTATTATTTTTATTTTTTTAAAGTGAACTGATTGTGACCAAGAACTTAAACTTTTGTAAGTAGACAAGTTATATAATAAATTCAGTAATTATGAGTGTTGGAATGCCACTTGTCAGAGTTCTTAATATTTGTACTCTGTTTTGAAAACACAAAATGAACAGCCCCTTTGACAAATTAATGTACAAATGCTAACAACATAAAATATTCTTTGATTTGTTAATTTGGTTAAAACTGTTACTCAAAAGGCGGGAAAGCCGTCACATTTACAGCTTTATACTTTTCAATATCTATCCAGCAATGTTGTTGTCAGTTAATTGATTGTTGTGTCAGCAAAACAGAAGATACAAACTATCAATGGTGCAGAATTTCAGCTGAACCAAATCACCACATAAACTAACCTTGAATGAAATTAAAGATTTTTTTTTCTGTGACAAATTATTTGTCTGAAACAAAGTCTGTGCGCATGTCTACTTTCTTATAGCCTTGAAATTGAAAACTGAACAAAAACACACGAGAGCTCTTAGAGTAGAATGGGAGCCAAAATATGTTGTAAACTCATATTTAAAATACTTTCATATTAAAGTATTTATATGAGAAAATAAATATTTCATATAAGGTAAACAATAATAGGCAGATCTTTGATTAATTTTGCTTGCATATAGTCCCTAGACAGAAAAGAATATCTGAAAGTTTAATACCAGTTTGAATAGACACACAAGAGCATATTCTTACTATTTGGCTTACTAAAATGCAAAGAACAATTATTTTCAGCTATTGATTTTTTTATAATATTAAACTAGCAAATTCATTGTTTCAGAAACTTTGGATTACATTTTAAATAGATTTATATAACGTGGTGCTAATTCTGTATGACTGTAGGCAAAGCTTGAATTATTGATTTTCAATATAATTTATTTTTTTTGCTTTTCTCTTTAACTCTTTGAGTTTTTTTATTCTGCTGTACAGAATTTATTATTGGATCATTAAATAAATGCTCATGTATTTTATTAAGAAGGAAAAACATTAAGGGTCAGATTACGAGTGGAGCGCATTGTGAACGCAACCTCGCATTTGCATTGCATGGAAGCTTTGTGCTCAGGAGAGCGCGCTTCCATAGGGTCCAATGAGAGCCTCGTTCTCATGCTGATAGTCACGGCAGCAATGGGCAGCAAAGTTTTAATATATATGTATATGAATATATACATTTATATATATTTATGTGTTGATATGTGTATATATACATATTAACACATAAATATATATGTATATAAGCATTTACATATATATTTATAGTAATAACACAGTCCCCATAGACAGAAAAAAACAGCACTGAAAAGTGCCTATACATTGCGAACACCCCACATCCGCACACTTTAACCCCTTAAAACTGCTTTATGCAGTCATATTAAAAAAAAAAGCACATATTTTATTTATAAAAAGCAACGTCTCTTTATTTTGGGGGCAATTGGGGGATTTTTTTAAAAATTTAATCAGAGGTCTGATCTCTGCTTAATTTTCTGTTTGCAAATTGCTACCGCGAGCTTGCAGTAGCATTAACCAGCCACTCGTAATGGCTGGTTATTTAATGTGCGCCCGTAAACGAGCGTATTTGCCCATTTACGAGTGCACGTTAAATTAGCGCTCCACTTGTAATCTAGCCCTTATTGTGAAGAAGTCATGGAAATGTAATAAAGTTACTGTAATTTTATTTATTTTTTTGGTAATAGTTTCACAGTTTTTTTACACATCAAGCTAAAAAACGGCTTCACTGTCAATAAATAGGAACCCCAAGGACCAATAAATACAGTAGAATTGCAGTATAAACAAATGCATTGTTAAAAGATGATGCAATAGCACTTTCTATGAATTTCAGAAGAGCAGTCAATGTTTGTTCCAAAGATAAAAGGCAGGGAAATTTCCTTCCATTTCCCTGCCTCCTATACCATGGGACCATAAACCAAGCACAGATTCATATAGGTATATACAGTACTGTGAACTCTTGCACATGCACAGTAGGAGCTCAGCAAGTGTGCAAAATTTGATAATGGAAGTAAATTAGATTATTTTTTATTTATTGCATTATTAAATCATGAAAGTTTATTTGTAAGTTTAGTTTCCCCTTAACAAGATAGAATTCCGACCAAAAGTTTTAATCTAGGCCACTGTTGTAGTCTTTTAAAACAAAAAGAAAATTACATTATTATTATCTTCATTACGGTTCCAAAACATGCCCAAGCCTAGTCATGAATAAATATTATCGGTGAAGTGGCAATGCTTCATTTATAGACAATATGTAGTCACCATGAATATTAGATGAAAATAGACTTTCCTATCTTTACATTTGATTGCATAAGGGATGAGGCCGTACAAGCATTTGCGATGTTAATGGGACAGTAAACTCCTTATTATAACAATATTTTCTGCTATCTTGCAATAAATGCTCATACTAGATAAAGGTGAATACATTTTGAATGCATTAACACCTTTTCCAGCAACCAAACACTACCCACCATTTCCCTTATTTTGGGGTGACAATCAGGACTTGTTTCTTGGCAATTAGGGACAAATTAGTGGTAGGGTCAGGCTTGTGAAGTCTGCCATGTGCTCTTCCACGCTTTGGAACTGAACAACTCTTAAAGGGACATGAAACACAATTTTTTTTCTTTAATGATTTAGAAAGAGCATGCAATTTTAAACAACTTTCTAATTTACTTCTATTATCTAATTTGCTTTATTCTCTTGATATACTGTGCTGAAAAGCATATCTAGATATGCTTAGTAGATGCTGATTGGTTGCTGTACATAGATGCCTTTTATGATTGGCTCACCCATATGCATTGCTATTTCTTCAACAAAGGATAGCTAAATAATGAAGCAAACTAGATAATAGAAGTAAATTGGAATGTTGTTTAAAATTGTATTCTCTACTTGAATCATGAAAGAAATGTTTTGGGTTTAGTGTATGGTAAAGTTGTTTACTATTTCTGTATTACATTTCTTTATTACAGTATTTAATGTCCCTTATAATGCAAACAGCAGGTGGGAACCTTGCCTTCCCGGCACTTGATAAATGGAGCCCCATGTGTCTGAGTGTGTAAGAAACCTGATGCTCAGGATTTCACACATATATAAATTAAGCAGCTTGTCTGACTATTTAGTGCATGCCTATTTTATTGTAATGCCATAGGAAAAAAAACCCAAGAAGCACCATAACTGAATACAAAGTGGGCACATGGTAACCTCTTCCAGATTGCAATTGGTGCTTTTGTTTGCAAATCAAGTCCTTGTTTCATAAAGCCACCACATGATAAGATCCCTGAGCCACAAATCCAGTAACTAACACAGACCATAATAGAAGTAAAATATAATTTAATGTTATTATTACAATTCCAAATAAAGAGCTTCTATGATCATTAGTTACATAAATGTTTTCTCAGATATAACATGGAAACTCCTACCGTTTCATTTTCTCAGTTTCACCAATAATTCCATATTCCAAAAATTTTTACAGATTGTGTAACATCATAGGATAAAGACTTGATGTTCAATGTGTTGTACCACAAAAATAAATATGGAGAACACTCACCATACTCTTACATACCTGCACACTCCTAAACTCCTATCATCCTAACTAGGCTTTTTCAACAAAGAATACTACAAGAACAAACAAATGTGATAATAGA
Source organism: Bombina bombina (assembly GCF_027579735.1). Classification (NCBI taxonomy): domain Eukaryota; kingdom Metazoa; phylum Chordata; class Amphibia; order Anura; family Bombinatoridae; genus Bombina; species Bombina bombina. Next base: position 228,911,100 of record NC_069504.1, on the reverse strand, counting down.
CGTAAATTGGAAGGTTGTTTAAAATTGAACACTATCTAAATTATGAATTTTTAATTTTGACTTTACTGTTCATCAAATCACATGTACAGTATATCTATATAATTTCATTCCTTACATTGTTCAAATGCATGTTTGGTTTTGTGTGTGTTTATGGGTATTAATAAATTCCCCCTCACTTAAGAATATTATTTTATATATTGCATAATCTTGTAAGGGTGATTGCAACTTTTAGAATCTATATGTCATCTACAGGAAGTAAATAATAATGTAATACACGTAACATAGAATTATATGGTGATTTTCAAGAGTGATATACCTAAAAACCCCAGAGCAATTGGATGGCTCATTTAAGTGACATACTTTCCCCTGGACATGCATTTACCTGACACGTTTCCTAGCTTGGTTTTATCATATGCTGTGCACCATGATGGCAGCATAATGTATATTTTGTAATATCACAAATATGCATTATTGGATTTTGTGATAGTTAATAAAGAGCACAGCTATATGTACATTATATGGCCACAAGTGTGTGGCCACTCCTACTAATTTATTGAGTTCAGCTGGTTTCAGCCACACCCATTGATAATGGATTTGATAACATTCTGCATATAGCCATGAAATCTCCAAAGACAGACATTGTAAATACAATGGGTTATACTCAAGAGCTCAGTGACATTAAACATGGCTCCTCTTCCTTTTTAACATAGAGATGTTCATGTAATATCTTTTAGTCAGCTTCCCACAAGTCAGATTGTGAAATTTCTGCCCTACTAGATTTGCCCCAGTCAAACATAAGTGCTATTAATGTAAAATGGAAGCATCTAGGAGCAATGGAAGACAAGCCACCAGGTAGCAGACCATGCAAATTCACAGAGCGGGGTTGCTAACTGTTGGCGTGCGTAGCATGTGGGTTAGTGCAATTGAAAATTACAAACTTATGCACTTTATATTATTCTCTTATACTAAAATTGATTTGTGGTTCATTATTTTGATGTGCTATGATGACAATTACCTTTACCGTGTGGATTACTGTTTCTGCACACATTTCACTTATATTGCACATCTAAATTTCTGTCTACTCATTCATATTTCTGTTTTTAAATCATTGATATTACATCTTTCACAATGAATGCATATACTTTAATCATCCTCCTTCTGTCAATTACCAGTTGCACTAATTCACGCACCTTATACTTCTTTTTGTCATGTCTGGGTTGGATGCTTAACTACATTTCGTTGTCTTTCGGCTAGATTACGAGTCTTGCGTTATGAGTAAAAAAGCAGCGTTAAGCCTCATAACGCTGCTTTTTTACTACCGCTGGTATTACAAGTCTTGCAGATTTAGGGGCACCGCACACTTTTTTGGCCTTACTGGAAATCAACTTACGCAAATTGCGTATAGTCTTTTTTCTATGGGACTTCCATAACGCCGTTATTATGAGCTTGTCCTCGGAGGCCAAAAAGTGAGCGGTACAGCCTATCCCGTCAAGATTCGTACCGCATTTTAAAGTCAGTAGTTATGAGTTTTACACTACAACGCTGTAGCATAAAACTCATAACTAAAGTGCTAAAAAGTACACTAACACCAATAAACTACCTATTAACCCCTAAACCGAGATCGCAAACACTAAAACTAAATTATTAACCCCTAATCTGCCACTCCGGACATCGCCACCACTATAATAAACATATTAACCCCTAAACCACCACACTCCCGCCTCGCATTAGTTAAATATTACTAACCCCTAATCTGCTGTCCCTAACATCGCCGCCACCTACCTACATTTATTAACCCCTAATCTGCCGCCACTATATTAAATTTATTAACCCCTAAATCTAAGTCTAACCCTAACACCCCCTAACTTAAATATAATTAAAATAAATATAAATAAAAATTACTATCATTACCTAAATAATTCCTATTTAAAACTAAATACTTACCTATAAAATAAACCCTAAGCTAGCTACAATATAACTAATAATAGCTTAGGGTTTATTTTTATTTTACAGGCAAGTTTGTATTTATTTTAACTAGGTAGAATAGTTACTAAATAGTTATTAACTACCTAGCTAAAATAAATACAAATTTACCTGTAAAATAAAACCTAACCTGTCTTACACTAACACCTAACCTAACCCTACAATTAAATACATTCCCTAAATTAAATACAATGAACTAAATTCAAAACAATTAAACAAACCCCCCCCCACTAAATTACAGAAAATAAAAAACTAATTAAAAGATTTTTAAACTAATTACACCTAATCTAATAGCCCTATCAAAATAAAAAAAGCCCACCCAAAATATAAAAAAACCCTAGCCTAAACTAAACTACCAATAGCCCTTAAAAGAAATCAGCTCTCTTACCTGTAAAAAAAAATACAAACAACCCCCCCAACAGTAAAACCCACCACCCACACAACCAACCCCCCAAATAAAACCCTAACTAAAAAAACCTAAGCTCCCCATTGCCCTGAAAAGGGCATTTGGATGGGCATTGCCCTTAAAAGGGCATTTAGCTCTATTGCGGCCCAAAGCCCTAACCTAAAAATAAAACCCACCCAATACACCCTTAAAAAATCCTAACACTAACCCCCGAAGATCCACTTACCGGGAGAAGTCTTCATCCAAGCGGCAAGATGTCCTCAACGAAGCCGGCAGAAGTGGTCCTCCAGACGGGCAGAAGTCTTCACCCAGACGGCATCTTCTATCTTCATCCTTCCGACGTGGAGCAGCTCCATCTTCAAGACATACGGCGCGGAGCATCCTCTTCAGTCGACGGCTTCTACTGGAATGAATGTTTCTTTAAGCGACGTCATCCAAGATTCTATCAGCCAATCGGAATTAAGGTTGAAAAAATCCTATTGGCTGATACAATCAGCCAATAGGATTGAACTTCAATCCTATTGGTTGATCCAATCAGCCAATAGGATTGAGCTTGCATTCTATTGGCTGTTCCAATCAGCCAATAGAATGCAAGCTCAATCCTATTGGCTAATTGGATAATACCTCACCCCTCATAACGCAAAACTCGTCATCTAGCCTTTTGTTTTTATACTTTGTGCAATGACAATAAAAAAAGTACATAAAAAAAATGTAAAAGTCACTTATAATCTGTTCTATCACTAACGACAGAGTTAAAAATTGCCCCTGGAAGCAACATCAGCACAAGAACTATGCACCGGGAGCTTCATAAAATGGGTTTGCACAGCTGAGCAGCTATACACAAGCCTCATATCAACATGCCCAATGCCAAACATCAGCTGAAGTGGTTTAAAGCACGCTGCCAAGGTTTGAACGAGGCCCCTTAATTCCAGTGAAAGGTCTTCTTAAAGGGACACTAAACCCACATTTTTTCTTTAATGATTCAGATAGAGCATGCCATTTTAAGCAACTTTCTAATTTACTCCTATTATCAGTTTTTCTTCGTTCTCTTGCTATGTTTATTTAAAAAGCAGGAATGTAAAGCTTAAGAGTCGACCCATCTTTCGTTGAGAATCTGGGTTAACACCAATGCTTTATTTTGATTCCAATGTTTGTTTAGGAGGTAAGTATGTTTAACTCTGTAATATATGTTTATCCTTTTACATAATATTTTTTCTAACAATGTAAATTGGCATTTCGTTCTAGCTTATTTAAAATCTGGAAATAATAGCACTTTTGGAAATGGTTATTAGTGTTTTAGCATTTTTCTATTACAATGGCAACTATTAGGGTACAGTTTTGCACAGGATGTAGATTTTAAACTATTATTACACTTTGGGCTAGATTACAAGTGGAGCGCTAAATTACTGCGCTCCTGCAAACGGGCAAGATAATTAACCAGCCATTACAAGTGGTAGCAATTAGCGCTTGTAAAATTAACTAGAGGTCAGACCTCTGGTTAATTTTATAAATATGTCCCAAATGCCCCCAAAATACAGTCTAGGGTATTTTATTAAAAAATAAACATGGCAGCATCTTTATTTTTTTAATAAAATGACTGCACTAGGCAGTGTTTTGGGGCTAAAGTTGGTGGGAGTGGGGTAAATATATATGTATATGGTTATATGCATATATATATGTGTTGTTATATGTATTTATACATATTAAAAAAACAAACAACCAAGCAATATATTAGGTGAGGAAAGGGTCAATATGACAGTACAGATCACACAGTCTGTGATTAGGAGACGCTTGTTGAAAATAAATGGGAATCTTTGAAGTAAAATCAAACTGACATCCAAAACACAAGCCGCTCCACATATATTATCAGATATTGAGATGACAAGTGTCCACGACAACAATATATATAGAAATAGTTCCAAAGTGGAAATGGCTTATATCAAAACATACACCTGCTGGCAGCGGACTTGAGTGGGTAAAAAACTTAGTTCCAATTCACTCACCAATCCGTCAACATGAAGACCAGGCTCCATCACGGATATTCAGGATGGAGAGCCGCTGCAGTTTCTAGCCACTCTGTATGCCTCACGAGCCGTCCCTTTGAAGACCAGGCTTCCTCTCAGGTAGTCTAGGTGAGAAACCTTTACACTACTGTGTAGCTCCGTTTGCTTCACTCCATGTTGAAGCCGCTGAACCGGAAGTATCCACTTGAACTCTATGAGCCAATGGGACGTTGAGGAAAGGAGGCTCGTCTGGAGGCTTGTCTGTCAGGGCCAATGCAGGTGCTGGAATCGTCCTTGGTGTTTGTAGTCTCCCATCAAAGCCGACTCAACGGCTGCCACTGGGGAAGCGTTGCTGCTTATTAGGGCATAGAACATCAAACCCAATAAGAAAGAACAAATAAGCAGCAACTCGGATGTAAGTAAAACTTAGCTTTTAATTCAGCAACAAATTTAAAAGTCCATGGAGGGACATAGGTACAAGAAAAAGTACTCATATTAACACATACATATATATGTATATAATCCCATACATATATATTTAGCACTGCTACCCATCGCTGCGCTACTTACCCCCTGCACTGCGTGAGTTCAGATGCTGTGTATGACAGCATCAGAATGAGGCTTCCATAGGAGCCTATGGAAGCGTGCTCTCATGACTTGTAATAACTTGTAATACCAATGCACACTGGTATTCCACAGTGGAGCTTTCATCAAAGCGATATTAGCGATCTGCTTGTAATCTCCTTGAGTTTAGTCTGATGAAGTCAGCTCTAATGTAAGTTTGCTGTACCATTCAGTGTTAAATCTTGTTTTTCAGGTACTAAAATAATTTTAAAACTTAGCATTTATATGGGCACCCTCAGTATCCTGAAATACTTAAAGAAAATTGCCCATTTTTTTTTAGTATTTTGGAGTTATTTATGGTACATAATACCATATATTAAATCACTTGAAAGTAATACAGCATAACTGTAATCTTTTGAGATTTTATAGTAGATTGTAGTAGCCATATTATTCCAGTAGTTAAATATCAAAATAACAAGAGGATTGTAGTATGTAGTGATACCTTTTCTATTGGACTAACATTATATAATAAAAGACAAGCTTTTAAGAGAGTGTCCTCTCTACAGAGGATGAAAGGATACTCTCTCGAAAGCTTGTCTTTTATTTTATAATGCTAGTCCAATAAAAAAGGTATCGCTGCATACTGCAATACTTGTTATTTTGAGATTTTATAGTAAACTTTTTTTAATTGAGGAGGAAAATAATGTGACTGTCCCTGCACATGCAAGATGCATACTCCCTTGCATGTCACAGGACTAACATACTGATTGGATGTTGTCTTTTTATAGAGGGATGTGACTACTGAGGACATTTTGAGCTACAATATCTTTCTTTTTAATATGGAAATGTCCATGTCATTTTTTCTAGTCTAGTCGGATTTTTAAAAAATAAAAAATCTTTACAAAATAAGCTGCATCACTTTCAAGTTATTTAACATTTGGCTATCATGCCCATTGAAGTATTCAAAAAAGGTACATTTCATTGTCTCATAACATTAATGATGTTTAATCAACCCTACTGGAAAAAACTACACAAATCTTTATGAAAGCTTATTTGGCATAGAAATGGATGACAAACACCTAGATATATTATCGCACTTTCCATAGCGCTGCCAGAGTTACTGAAAAACCTCCTTGTGCTGTGCGTTATGGTGCGTTAAGCTCCATACCGCACAAAAGCCAAGGCCTGAGTTTACGTGCTCATGAAGACTTTCTCCCATAGACATCAATGGGGTGAAAGTGTTAGAAAAAAACTAACACCTGCGATCGCGGAATGGCGATCACCGTAATGCAACCCCATTGATGTCTATAGGGAAAAGAAAGTTACGTTTAAACCTAACACCCTAACATAATCCCTTAGTCTAGACACCCCTAATTAACCCCTAAACCGCCGCCCCGTCATCGCCGACACTAATTAACGCTATTTACCCCTAAACCACCGCCCCCGACATCACCGGTACTTATTAAAGCTACTAACCCCTAAACCGATGCCCCCGACATCGCCAACACTAAATAAAATGATTAACCGCTAAACCGCCGGCCCCCCACATCGCTACTAATAAACAAAATCTATTAACCCCTAATCCACTGGCCCCCACATTGCAAAGACTAAACTAAACATATTAACCCCTAAACCCCGGCCCTCCACATCGAAACACACTAAACTATTAACCCCTAAACTTAACACCCCTAACTTTAAATTAAACTTACAATATAACTATCTTTAAATAAAAAAAATTACCTGTGAAATAAAAAAAAACCTGTTTAAACTTAAACTAACATTACTATTTTTTAAATAAATAAAATAAACAAACAAAAAAAACCTAACATTACAATATTAAATAATCCTAACACTACGAATAAAATAAAAACTAACATTAAAAAAATAATTAACACTAAAATTCTGAAAAATAAAAAAATCTAAGATTACAAAAATAATAAAATTTACACCTTATCTAATAGCCCTATAAAAAATAAAAAAGCCCCCCAAATTAAAAACACCCCCTAACCTAACAATAAACTACCAATAGCCCTTAAAATTGCCTTTTGTAGGGCATTACCCTAAGTTAAACAGCTCTTTTACCACCAATAAATTACAAAGTCCCCCAACAGTAAAACCCCCACCCAACCAACCCCCCAAAATAAAAAAACCTGTCTAAATTAAACCTAAGCTACCCATTGCCCCAAAAAGGGCATTTGTATGGGCATTGCCCTTAAAAGGACATTCAGCTCCTTTGCTGCCCATCAAAATCCTAATCTAAAAAAAAAACAACAAAAAAAACTAACACTAACCCCGGAAAATCTACTCACGGTTCCTGAAATTCGGAGATCCATCTTTATCCAGGCGGCAAGAAGTCTTCATCCAGTTGACATCTTGATCAATCGTGGGGGCATCTTCTTTCTTCATCCCGGTGTTGCGGAACTGTGGAGGCGCAGAGCATCTTTGCCGGCAGCGCGGACATCCAGCATGGAGGATCCTCTTCATACAGTCACCACCGTACACTGAAGCTTGAATGTAAGGTACCCATTTTATTTTGGGGGGCCTATTTTGTTTTTATAGGGCTATTAGATTAGGTGTAATTTTTATTATTTTGGATAATTTCATTTTTTAATTTTTGTAATTTTAGCGTTTTTTTTTGTAATGTTAGATTTTTTTAATTTTTTCGTAGTGTTAGGTTTATTTAAATTTGTAATTTAGGTTTTTATTTTTTTCATAGTGTTAGGTTTTTTATTCATGTAATTTAGGATTTTTTATTGGTAGTTTATTTTATTTTATTAGAATAGTTATGTTAGGTTAATTTATAGTTTAATTTTAGGATTTTTTTTATTTCACAGGTAAGTTTTTATATTTATTTTAAGATAGTTATATGTAACTTTTAATTTAAAGTTAGGGGGTTTTATGTTTAGGGGCTAATATTTTTTTAAAATAATTGTGATATGGGGGGCTGGCAGTGAAGGGGTTAATAGGTTTAGTTTATTAGTTACGATGTGGGGGACTTGCGGTTTAGGGGTTAATAAGTTTTTAATAAAGTATTTGCGATGTGGGAGGGTGGCCATTTAGGGGTTAATAGGTAGTTTATGGGTGTTAGTGTACTTTGTAACATTTTAGTTATCAGTTTTGCAAAACACTAGTGGTCTCAGATTGCGGAATGGATCGTGTCGGTATAGGCTGTAACACTCAACCTGTAATACAGCGCTATGGAAAATCATGCACTCAAACGTCATTTTTTGAGTGTCGAAATGGACGTTGCATTACAGGCTAAAATGCTTGCGGTATAGGTATACCGATGCAACTTGTAATGCGGGAGACCTGCCATTCCACGCGCAATGGCGAATTTTTCAGCGGTATAGCCGTATTGCACCATAACGCAAAACTTCTGTAATCTAACAGAATGTGAAGTAGCGTGTGTTTTTTTTATTCTTGTGGGGAAAAAAACAGTGATTACCAAGCTTTAAATATGACATGACAGGTTAAAAAAAATGTTAGGACATGTTCAATAGCACAATTTGGCAGAAGAGAAATGTGGGGAATGATGTTCCAGATACTGTATATAAGGGCTGGGTGATATGGGGGAAAAAGAAATTGCGATTTGTGATTTTTACGTCAGCATCCCCTGACATAACCTACATAAGCCCCATCAGCTTCCACTGTAACCCTGCAACCCCTGTAACCCCCATAAGCCTCCCTCTGTAACCTACATAAGCCTCATCAGCTCCCACTGTAACCCCCCAATAAGCACCCCGTTTAACATCATAAGCACCACCTGTAACCATCATCAGCCCCCAACCCTCATAAGTCCCAGCGCACCCCCCTCCCTGTAACCCGCATCAGCCACAGCGCTCCCCGGTAAGTTGCCCCCTCCCTGTAATCCGCATCAGCCACAGCGCACCCCGGTAAGTCGGCCCTCCTCCATGTAACCCGCACAAGCCACAGCACACCCCTCTCCCTATAACCCTCATCAGCCACAGCCATTTTTTAACACTACATTTGTGATGTATACTATTGGTTTCTTGCTGCTATTAATATTAATGTTTATTAGAATGGCTATTATACATGTTGGTGCAGCATTACCATAGTTACTGTTTAGAATGTGACATACGTATTTGAGCACAAAAAACAGGCAGGCAATCTCCGGGTAATAAACACCAAATTATTTTATTCCATTATCGTCAATAATTAGTTATAGAATAAAATAATTTGGTGTTTAATCCCGGAGAGTGCCTGCCTGTTTGTGCTGTATGTATGTATGTATGTATGTATATATATATATACCGGTAAATATCTATTTATAAATACTTTGAACATATTCCCCTATGTGCAGAACATTGGAATGAGAAATATTTACAGTAAATACATAGTTTAAACCTTTATAAAATATGAAAATTACATAAATATGTTTTTCATCTACATGTCATCCTTTGATGACAGGGTTTATCTAAATTTGTAATTTAGGTTTTTAAATGGTATTTTATTTTATTAGAATAGTTATGTTAGGTTAATTTTATAGTTTAATCTTATTTTTTTTTTATTTCACAGGTAAGTTTTTACTTATTTTAAGATAGTTATATTGTAACATTTAATTTAAAGTTTGGGGGGTGTTAGGTTTAGGGGTTAATACTTTAATTTAGTGTTTTGCGATGTGGGGGTCAGCGGTTTAGGGGTTAATAGGTTTATTAGTTACGAGGTGGGGGGCTGGCAGTTTAGGGGTTAATATGTTTAGTTTATTAGTTGTGATGTAGGGGCTGGCGGTTTAGGGGTTAATACTCTATTATAGTGTTGGCAAATGGCAATGTGGGGGGCTGGCAGTTTAGAGGTTCATAAGTTTATTATAGTAGTAGCAATGTAGGGGGCTAGCGGTTTAGAGGTTAATAGGTTTATTTAGTGTCTGCGATGTCGGAGATTAGCGGATTGGGGTTAATTACTTTATTTAGCGTTGGTGATGTCGGGAGAGCGGCGGATTAGCGGTTAATATATTTCATCGTATTCGATTGTGTCGAATTGCGGTGATATCTGTCCGCCTCCTCAGAGCCTGAAAGCTCGCCAGAAACACAGGGCTTCAAGCTCCATACGGAACTTGATATATATGCCCCTAGGGGTTAATGTTAGGGTGTTAGGTTTAAACATAACTTTTTTCCCCCATAGACATCAATAGGGTTGCGTTACAGAAATTTGCCATTCCACGATCGAGGTGTTAGTTTTTTCTAACACTTTCTTCCCATTGATGCCTATGGGGGAAAGCACGCACAAGCACGTAAACTCAGCCCTTTGCTTTTGTGCGGTATGGAGTTTAACGCACCACTCTCTCATCCTTTCCCGCCTTGACTACTGCAACTTCATCCTCTCTGGTCTCCCTAGCTGCCGCTTGCAGACTTGTGGCCAATTGGCCGCCAGCAGGGGGTAGCGCTTGCTATTTGGTGGCTAAAAAGGGCTCCAAAGCATTTTTATATATATATATATATATATATATATATATATATATATATATATATATATATATATATATATATATATATATATATATATATACAGGGAGTGCAGAATTATTAGGCAAGTTGTATTTTTGAGGATTAATTTTATTATTGAACAACAACCATGTTCTCAATGAACCCAAAAAACTCATTAATATCAAAGCTGAATAGTTTTGGAAGTAGTTTTTAGTTTGTTTTTAGTTATAGCTATTTTAGGGGGATATCTGTGTGTGCAGGTGACTATTACTGTGCATAATTATTAGGCAACTTAACAAAAAACAAATATATACCCATTTCAATTATTTATTTTTACCAGTGAAACCAATATAATATCTCAACATTCACAAATATACATTTCTGACATTCAAAAACAAAACAAAAACAAATCAGTGACCAATATAGCCACCTTTCTTTGCAAGGACACTCAAAAGCCTGCCATCCATGGATTCTCTCAGTGTTTTGATCTGTTCACCATCAACATTGTGTGCAGCAGCAACCACAGCCTCCCAGACACTGTTCAGAGAGGTGTACTGTTTTCCCTCCTTGTAAATCTCACATTTGATGATGGACCACAGGTTCTCAATGGGGTTCAGATCAGGTGAACAAGGAGGCCATGTCATTAGATTTTCTTCTTTTATACCCTTTCTTGCCAGCCACGCTGTGGAGTACTTGGACGCGTGTGATGGAGCATTGTCTTGCATGAAAATCATGTTTTTCTTGAAGGATGCAGACTTCTTCCTGTACCACTGCTTGAAGAAGGTGTCTTCCAGAAACTGGCAGTAGGACTGGGAGTTGTGCTTGACTCCATCCTCAACCCGAAAAGGCCCCAACCAGTACTCCACCTCCACCTTGCTGGCGTCTGAGTCGGACTGGAGCTCTCTGCCCTTTACCAATCCAGCCACCGCCCATCCATCTGGCCCATCAAGACTCACTCTCATTTCATCAGTCCATAAAACCTTAGAAAAATCAGTCTTGAGATATTTCTTGGCCCAGTCTTGACGTTTCAGCTTGTGTGTCTTGTTCAGTGGTGGTCGTCTTTCAGCCTTTCTTACCTTGGCCATGTCTCTGAGTATTGCACACCTTGTGCTTTTGGGCACTCCAGTGATGTTGCAGCTCTGAAATATGGCCAAACTGGTGGCAAGTGGCATCTTGGCAGCTGCACACTTGACTTTTCTCAGTTCATGGGCAGTTATTTTGCGCCTTGGTTTTTCCACACGCTTCTTGCGACCCTGTTGACTATTTTGAATGAAACGCTTGATTGTTCGATGATCACGCTTCAGAAGCTTTGCAATTTTAAGAGTGCTGCATCCCTCTGCAAGATATCTCACTATTTTTGACTTTTCTGAGCCTGGCAAGTCCTTCTTTTGACCCATTTTGCCAAAGGAAAGGAAGTTGCCTAATAATTATGCACACCTGATATAGGGTGTTGATGTCATTAGACCACACCCCTTCTCATTACAGAGATGCACATCACCTAATATGCTTAATTGGTAGTAGGCTTTCGAGCCTATACAGCTTGGAGTAAGACAACATGCATAAAGAGGATGATGTGGTCAAAATACTCATTTGCCTAATAATTCTGCACTCCCTGTATATATATATATATATATATATATATATATATATATATATATATATATATATATATATATATATACAGTATATGTCTATAAATGTATACATATGATGTATGTATATGTTTATATATGTCTGTAAATACATAAATAGTCACATATAAATACACATGTACATAAATACACACACACACACACACATATATACTGTTTATTATAGCGAGTTTAAAATCCTCCACTAAGCACAAAATATAGAGAAAATATCTCATTGTGTAGTTCATTTACAAAATTACTTCTAGAAAGTCAGAAGACTTGCTTTTCCCACAGAAAACCTCTGAATACATTGTGTGTCTCTCTCTCTCTCTCTCTCTCTCTCGTATATAGCTAGAGATTGAAGTGAAAATAAAATATATATTGAATGACAATGTTCTGTCTGTAGGCTGCGCTTGATAATATGGCCAGAGATAAAAGAAAATCTCTCTTTTCTCTTTCTCTCTCTTTGTCTCTCTCTCTTTTTCTCTCTTGTTCTCCTCTCTCTTTTCCTCTGTCTCTTCTCATTTTCACTAGTATTAATTATATGAATCAAATTAGTTTAATATTATATAATCAACTGATGTTTGTTTTCATGACGCAGGCATGCAGTATATTTGTCTGGAAAAAAATATCAAGTCTTTTAAGAAAAAAAAGCTTGACAATCGTGTTGTCTGCTCTTACAGTACAATTAGTTTAGTTACTACAGTCATCAGTTTGCCTGTCGGAATGTGCATTGATTGTCCCTGTCTTCTGCTGGCTGTCCCCTGGGTACGAGTTATGTTTTACAGATTTGTGCATAGTGTTAAAGAGCATGGGCTCTGTGCCCTCAGTATATATATTTTTTCAAAATGAGCTTTATTGGCAGATATCTGTGTATAATGAAAAATCAAATGCATTTAGTATATTTGTAATTCTTTTTTATGTCTCTGAATAATTTTAGTAGCATTCAAATAATATGAAACTATTTGCTCACCTTTTTTCAGCTTAATTTGCTTCACACAGTATATATCAGAACATATACAGCTTTTTTTCAGGAAATTCCTATGATAATCTGCAATTCACACACAGAGCTATATTCCAAATAACAGCAAGGTAAAGCAAATAAACACAAAAAAAAAGCTCAATTATTTATCCTTTAAGGATATATATAAATTATTTATATTATCTTATTATCTCTACAAGCGATATTCCATTTCTTAATTTCCCACCTATTGAAAGAATATCACATTTTGAATAACCCTACATTTCAGTACATTTTATATGGTTTCCTTCCTGCCTAGATAACCTTATTTGACCTTATTTCTGATTATAAATTTACTTCCTACTAAAGCCCAGTTCCTTTCAACCATCATTTTATAGATAAACGTGTTTATGCGTCTTCAACAGTGGCGTATTCAGGTTTTGTGCTGCCATAGGCACTCAAAATTCTGCTGCCTCCCTCTCCCCAAGGTTTTAGGCTTTATTGGAGATAATATTTTTTGGTGAGGGCATGATCTTTTTTTGATGATGAACTTTTTTCATGGCATTTCCAAAGTAAATGTTCATGTTCAAGTTTGCATGATTGTGTGTGTATATTGTGAATCTGTGTAGTGCAGTGTACGTGTATGTGTGGGTGTAGTGAGTGTGTCTGAAGTGAGACTCAAGAATTGCTGCCCCCCAAAATCTTCCGCCCTAGGCAAATGTCATGTTTGTCTAGTCCAAAATGCGCTCCTGGTCTTCAAGAATTCCAAGTTCATATGCAATAAAGAAAACAGAAACTATAATTTGGAAATTAATGTTTATTATTTTATTAATCTCCCCACAAAATACATTTTCTTTTACAAGATATGACCAGTCCACGGATTTCATCCTTACTTAAAGGATTACGCCTCCTGGTCAGCAGGAAGTGGCAAAGAGCACCACAACAGAGCTGTATATATAGCTCCTCCATTCCCTCCCACTTCAGTCATTCTCTTTGCCTGTGTTAGTGATAGGAAGAGGTAAAGTGAGGTGTTAGTTTAGATTCTTCAATCAAGAAGTTTTTTCTTTTAAAATGGTGCCAGTGAGTACTATTTTTCTCAGGGAGAAATCGTCAGTCACTTAATTCCTAAGAGGAGTGGAGACATCTTATTTTTCTGCCCTGATGTTGATGATCTTAGCAAACATTACCTAAGATCCTGCTGGTTTCCACAGAGCAGTTGAAGGTAGTGTAAAATAAATATCTTCAGTGTGGAGAACCGTGTCATGCTACAAGCAGCATTGAGGTATGTTCAGTCCTTTGTTTCTGGGGAGACTTGATACATCAGAACAGGCTGACATTATTCCCTATCTGGGGAGGGGTAATCAGTATGCACTATATGTATGGAAATGGTGTACCTGGAATTCCCTTTTATATTGATTGCTAAATATGTCTAAGGATATCATTTAGGTATATTCAGTGTGGGCTAGATGCTGGGAGATGCGGTTTGCTGTCTAAGGGCTGTCATTGTTATATCATTATAACTGGCCTGAGGGAGGGCAGTTTTTCATGTAGTTACGCTTTATTATTGAGGTGTATGTAAGAGGGGCACATGGCTTTTAATATTTTATTTGGGAACCAACATGTTATTTTACTACCCATGCGGGTCTCAGTACGGCTCGAGTTACGCCCACGGTGGGCTGGGCCTAATTTTGCATGCTCACCCGCGCAGTATTCATCCGGATCGGATCGGCAGCAAGGTCCTGGGCGCCGGTGGGGCCTAAGTTGTTTTTGCAAACGAAGAGACTTAGGAGCTACTTAAGCAGAATCAGTGTGATCTGGGGGCAGGTAAGCGCGGCAGCAGAGCTGTGGCGAGGTGCAGGGGCCTGAATTGATAAAAAGTTGTTATAACTGATAAATTTGATATAAATTGATATATAACATATCTAAACAAGCGGTGCAATATTGTTAAGCTAATTTGGGCACATAAGGACATTTTTTTTTATTGCTGTTTTTGAGATAACAGAAAAATTGTTGCGCTTTTATTATTTAAAGGCGCAGTACACTTTTTAGTTCAAAATTTTTGTCTATGTAATTTGACTTCAGAGCTCAATATATCAAGTAAAGAATGACTATTATTGTTATTGCTAGTCTGTTTAACATGTCTGAACTTGAGGAAACTACTTGTTCTATGTGTTTAGATGCCATTGTGGAACCCCCTCTCACTTTTTGTCCCTCATGTACTGAAAGGGCCTTACAATGTAAAGAGCAGATTTTCTTTAAGGAAAGTGTGTCTAAGGATGCTTCTCAGTCTGATGAGAATCAGGGTATGCCGCTACTTTCCTCCCAAGCATCACAACCTTTAACGCCCACCCAAGCGACGCCGGGTTCTTCAACCGCGTCTACTTCATTTACTCTGCAGGATATGGCTGCAGTTATGTAATCTACCCTTACAGAGGTTTTATCTAAGTTGCCAGTGCTACAGGGCAAATGCAGCAGGACAGAAGTCAATTTGAATACTGCGACCTCTGATGCTTTGTTGGCTATTTCCGATGTACCCTCACAGGGATCTGAATTGGGGGTCAGGGAACTTCTGTCTGAAGGGGAACTTTCTGATTCGAGGTTTTAGCGACTCTGGATGACTGTTACTCTATTGTGGTACCACCAGAGAAATTGTGTAAGATGGACAAATACTTAGAGATGCCTGCTTACTCTGATATTTTTCTGGTTCCTAAGAGAATCTCGGAAATTATTACGTGGGAATGGGAAAGACCGGGTATCCCGTTCTCACCTTCTCCTAATTTTAAGAAAATGTATCCCATATCTGACACTGTTTGGGACTCTTGGCAAACAGTCTCTAAGGTGGAGGGAGCTATATCTACCCTGGCTAAGCGTACAACTATTCCTATTGAGGACAGTTGTGCTTTCAAAGACCCTATGGATAAGAAATTGGAGGGTCTTCTAAAAAAGTTATTTATTCATCAGGGTTTCCTTTTACAACCGACGGCCTGCATTGTACCAGTTACCACTGCGGCTGCTTTCTGGTTTGATGCCTTATTAGAGTATCTTAAGACAATCTCATTCGTGTTAAGAAAGGGCATGAATGGAAGACAGCTTTTCGTTCCAGATATGGACATTTCGAGTATCTTGTAATGCCATTTGGGCTTTGCAACGCCACATTCCAAAGTTTCATCAACAACGTCTTCAGAGACCTTCTTGATACCTTCTTGGTCGTTTATCTGGACGACATATTGATAGTTTCTAAATGCTTTCTGAACATGAGAAACACATGAAAATCGTCCTACAGCATCTCCAATTGTTTAAGGTCTCATCCATTGAATTTCTTGGGTATGTTCTTTCACCTGGACAAGTTAAGATGGATCCAAAAAAGATTAAGGCCATTCTCAAGTGGCCTGTACCTCAAAATAAATGTATGGTTCAGCAATTCATTAGCTTTGCCAATTTCTACGATTTATTAGGAACTTCTCCTCTACCTGTGCTCCTATTACTGCACTTACCAAGAATCACACCACCTTCAAATGGAATACTGCCGCTCAAAAGTCCTTTTTTCATCTTAAATCTCTCTTTACTCAAGCACCACTTCTGGCACAACCAAATACCTCATCTCCATTCTATTTTGAAACAGATGGCTCTGAGGTATCCATTGGTGCAGTCCTCTCTCAAAAGACAGGAGAGAAGAACCTCCTACATCCTATAGCCTTTATTTCACGTAAATTCAACAGTGCAGAGTCAAATGATGATGGAGGAGAGCGAGAACTATTGGCCATTAAAAATGCTCTTGAAGAATGGAGACACCTACTGGAGGGCACCATCCATCCCGTGGTGGTGTATTCTGATCATAAAAACTTGGAGTAACCTCCTCAATGCCAAAAGGTTGAAACCTCTCCAATCCAGATGGGCCCTCTTCTTTTCCCATTTTGATCTACTTATCACATATAGTCCTGGATCAAAAAATGGGAAGGCAGTAACCCCATAGAAGGTCATAGAGGAATTCACAACACAATTGAACTTATCCAACGTCACTTTTGGTGGCCTTTTCTACCTATTGATGTGCGATCTTTCGTCAACTCTTGTACAGTCTGTGCCCAAAATAAACAATACACTGCAAAACCTACCGGACTGTTACAACCCTTAACTGTGCCAAACCATCCTTGGCGAGATATTAGTATTGATTTTATAGTCGAGTTACCTCTGTCCCATGGCCACAACACTTTCATGGTCGTAGTTGACCATTGTACGAAAATGGCACATTTTATTCCTGTGGCTGGATTGCCTACTGCTCAACGTACCGCCAAGCTCTTCATTCAGCATATATTTCGTCTTCATGGATTTCCAACATCTATAGTCTCAGTTAGAGGATCTCAGTTTACCTCTCGCTTCTGAACTCACTTCTGTTGCAGTCTACATATTACTTGTAATATATCCTCTGCTTATCATCCTCCGACGAACGGACAAACTGAATGGACCAATCAGACCCTCGAACAGTATCTTTGCTGCTATTCCTCTCATCTACAGGATGATTGGGTAGACCATTTATCACTTGCTGAATATGCATACAGTAATCAAAAACACTCATCTACGGATTGGAGCCCCTTCTATTCAAAGTATGGGTACCATTTTCCATCCTTTCCTGACCTTCCTTCCCTTATCCCTGTCCCTGATGTGCCCCACCGATTACGCAACCTTAGAGCTATGCTTTGCAGCCTTCATCAACAACTCACCACTATTCAACAGCAACAAAAAACTCAGGCTGATTGCAAGCGCAAACCTCCTACTACATACAAAATAGGTGACAAGGTTTTGGTTGGCTACCAGACATCTTCGTTTGACCTGTCCTACCAAGAAACTTGGACCTCATTTTATTTGTCATTTTTCCATTGACAAAGTAATCGACGATGTCGCTGTTAAGCTCAAACTTCCCAACTCTCTTAGAATACATCAGGTCTTTCATGTATTTCTGATGAAAACCTTTTCTGCTAATCCTTTCCCAGGTCCGGTGGCAGCTCCTTCTCCTATTTTCATGAATAATGATGAAGAGTGCACCTTGGCGTGCGCGTGCGTGGGTGCGCATGTGCGCAGATGATGTTGTTAGTGCTTTTCATCAGCTAGGGGAATCTTTGTGACACTCCTCTCTCTGCCTTCTCATTGGGTACTAGGTATCTGATGCTATCGTTGTCTTGAATATGGGGGCGTTTCTGGGCCCTGTTAGGTTTAAATTCCGGTCTGAATCCTGGCTTGTTGCTGAGTTTTATTGCCAATTCATCTGCATAACTAAGCGTTGTATTTTCTCTGTTCCTATTTCCTTTCCTCTGATATTAGATTTCCTGGTTTTGACTCCTGGCCTGACTCCCGTTTATGATACTTGCTGCCTGGACCGACTTATATTATCCTGACTACGCCTCTTTGGATCTTCCTTGTCTGTACCTTGCTTTGGATTTGTGTGCTTCTTGCCATAGGGTTTCTCCTCCTGCACACAGGGTTGCCCTGCTCTCTGGCACTATCTCCTTGAGACACGGAGACATGTATATGTATGTATTTTTATGTTAAAGCGATTTGCCTGCCTTTTTTTTCTAACACCTGAGACCTCATATCTTTAAGCCCTTTAACTTTTTTGTGCAATATTTTTTTTATATATATAATTTTCATTAGATGGTGTATATTTTCATTAGATGGTATTATAAGTGTACGTGCACTTTGTATTTTTTTTTTTATGTGTTTTGTGACACTTTTTTGTTTTGCGAAACCGTTATCCAGAGCTCTGAGGATGCGGTAATCATTTTAGCAAAAATCCTGATTGCTATTAAGTGATCGTGTTTACGTTTAACTTGTAACACCCGCGATAAACCCCTTATCGCTCGCATGTAACTGTAAACACTTCAATCGTAATCTGGCGCTAGGTGTTTTATGTCCCTTTAAGGCTGATTTGGTCAGACCACCTTGTCTAGCATTTGACAGTTCAGTATTTTAACAGTATGTCAGCTAAAATATATGTTAATAAATTAACACTTAATTGCCTTTTTTTGTTTTCAATCCCTACAACAGTGATAGAGCCTGTGAGGGGTAAGATTTTTTTTTTATACTGCTCCTTCTCTTTAGTATGCTTTGCCAAACCATGTGGCATATTTCTGCCTGCCAGGCAATGTGGAATCCTGGCCTTTTTGTCTCCCCCCAATTTTGTTTTTAATCCCATCTTTAGTGAAGGGAGCCTGCAAGGCATGGCACAGCTTTTAGTGTGCTCCTCCTTTTTGGATTGTATTGGATTTCCACTGTTCATTTTGCTGCCTGGCTGTAATGCATCCTAGTATCCAGGCCTAATGGTCTTCTCTTATTCCCCTGTACAACTAGCCCTATGGACTGGGCCTCAGAAATAGGTTGCAATGAGAAAAACAGCGAGTCCAGGGGATAAGAAGTGGTTACCTGTTCAGTGATCTGATGTTAATTAAAATGAATGTCAATTTTGATGCTAAAGTGCCCGGTTTTTAAAAATTTGATTAAACAAAGGGGCACTTTAATTCATCAAAATTTACATTTCACTCCTGTTGAGAGAAAAACATTAAAGTGCCCCTGTTTTTAATCGAATTTTTAAAAACCGGGCACTTTAGCATCAAAATTGACATTCACTTTAAGCATATAGCTGACAAGGCACTGGAGGGCAAGGTCTTTGATCTGGTTTTTTTTGTGTGTGATGGATTCCAGGGCCTTGGGGTATGATCTGAAATGTAATGTTTGTATATGACTGACACAGAGGCTACAAGACCAGAATCTGACTTGACATAAAATCTAACTTATATAAGCTATTCAGGAATAGAGTCAGGGATCTGTGATCTGAGATTTGGAATCTTGGGTGGGGCATATTGTGCTGTGTGGCATGGTGAATGGTTGATAATTTTTTTCTCCAAAGGTCTATATATGTGTGACTTGGCCGTCTGCCCATCTTTGGAACTAGATAATATCTAATATTGGCATAGCCGAAATAGTGAAATACTATAAGTTGCTCCAGTATAACACTATTAGTGAAGATAACAGTTGTTTATATTTTTTACAAACATGTATATATTTTTTTAAATAGATAGCTGTACCGCAAGCCTTTTAGCTTGTAACGCAACGTCAGTCCCGCACTCATAAAAATTACGTTTTTTCATGGGACTTCCGTAGCGCAGCCATTACGAGTTTTGCAGTGAGGCTAAAAAGCTTGCGTTACACCCTATACCGACAAGATCCGTTTCGCAATCTGAGACCAGTAGTTATGAGTTTTACGCTACAAAACTGTTTCTTAAAACTCATAACTAAAGTGTTACAAAGTGCACTAAACACCCTACCTATTAACCCCTAAACCGAGGCCCTCCCCATTGCAAACACTATTGTTAAGTTATTAACCCCCGACATCGCCGCCACTAAATAAAGTTATTAAACCCTAAACCTCAGGGCCTCCCACCTCACTACCACTAAATAAACCTATTAACCCCTAAACCGCCAGCCCCCCACATTGCAACAAACTAAATTAAACCACTAAACCTAACCCTTAAGCCTAACCGTAACCCTAACCATAACCCTAGTTTTAAATAGGTATTATTTATTTAACTGTAACTTTAATTTAGCTTTATTTTAATTATGTTAAAGTTAGGGGTTACGGTTAGGGTTAAGTTTAGGGTTAGGTTTAGGGGTTAATAGTTTAATTTAGGCTGTTGCGATGTGGGGGGCTGGCGGTTTAGGGGTTAATAGGTTTATTTAGTGGTAGTGATGTGGGAGGCCAGAGGTTTAGGAATTAATAAATTTATTTAGTGGCGGCGATGTCGGGGAGCGGCAATAGATTTATTATAGTGTGGGCAATGTTGAGGTGCAGGGGAATAGGGGTTACTAACTTTAGTATAGTGGCGGCAAATCGGGATTTGCAGATTAGGGGTAAATAGATTTATTTTGATGGCGGTGATACCGGGAGTGGCAGATTAGGGTTAAATAACATTATGTTGGTGTTGGTGATGTCAGGGGCGGCAGATTAGAGGTGTTTAGATGTGGGGTTTATGTTAGGGTGTTAGGTTTAAACGTAACTTTTTTCCCCCCATAGACATCAATGGGGCTGTGTCACAGAGCTTTTTATTCCGCGATCGCAGGTGTTAGGCTTGTTTCTGACACTCTCTCCCCATGTCTATGGGGAAAGCGTGCATGAGCACATCAAAACAGCGCTTGTATTTTGTGCGGTATGAAGCTTAAAACCACCATATCGCATGCACAAGCTGGCTGTTTCAAAATTTGTAATGGCTGCACTATAGAGGGTGAAATATGCATTCATTAAATTCCCTATAGCGCGCATAACTCGTAAACTACCAGAGAGTGCCTTTTGTAAAAGTGGCTAGAGCATTTTTTAAATTAAGAATAAGTTCCCTTATGGATCAGATGTTATTCTTTCCCTATGGAAATTCTGATAAAATCCTCTTAGAAGATTAAATCCAAGTTTTCCAAGTCCCCTCATACCAAGCCCAATGAAACCTGTTTCATTTCCAGTCTTTCCCATAAATAAAACAGGTTGAGATGGATTTCATGTCTTTCATATGGATGGGTGAAAAGTATAGTTTTATAAGGATACAGAAGAAACGTTATCAAGCCTCCTCTTCCTAGATTTTTTCTTAATTCTCTTAGGATCCAATGAAGGGGATATTCCTTTTTTTTGTAATTCAAGACTCCTTAGAGTGGTTTGTGCTATTTCTGATCAGAGGCAGAATTGGGTGTTTTAATCTACCTTTTTATTGATCCAAATTAGGCAAGTTTCACACACTGGTATTAAAAAACTTAACAAAAAAATGTGTACCTATGCTCATGACTACTATAGGTTTACATTTCTATTCAGATAATTTCATGTTCCTTCTTTACTTCTAGCTTATGACTTTTTTTTTATCTTCACGCTCTTCTAAGAATTTTAACCGTGTTCCTTATTTACTTCTCTCACAAGGAACATATCCCAAGAGAGACGAATGACGGTTCCTTTAAGGGATGTCATCCAAGATGGTGTCCCTCGAATTCCGATTGGCTGATAGGATTCTATTAGCCAATCGGAATTAAGGAGGGATTTCTTATATGGTTGACATCCTGGTAAATGCTTCATCTCCCAAACTGGAAAACAAATTACATGTTATAGGTTCGCCAAAGTATCGGTTCACAAGTAAAACTAGGCAAACGTGATCTGGTAGCTTCAAAATGATAATTAAAGATTTGCAAGCATGGAGAGAAATCACACAAATGGCCTTATGTGCTAATAGTTGAACAGACAAGGTTCCCTCTCAAGAATTTGTCTTTCTAAAATTCTTTGAAGGAACTTGCATTACTGACAAGACTTATAAGTCCACCCACGCTATCCGACCACCAGATTTTAGGGCACCCTAGGTTTTTGCTTGAGCTTAAATATTATCCTCTCAACTTATAATATGAGCAAAAAATTGAAGCTCTATTGATGCAATGTTAGCACACCATGAAGCTAACATATTTTCTTGATAGAGTAATAAATATGGCAAACATTTAATTAAAATCATATGTGATGTCATTGATGTTTTCATGTTTTTTTTATCCATTATTACACTGATATGATATTCTAGATTGTATTTAGTAAAGTCATTTTTTATGCGAATTTGACAGTAATGTGTTTAATGGTGTCTCAAAACTCTCCTTAGTTATGGAAAAGTTTATGTTTGAAATTTTCCAACATTTGTTTAAGAACTCAAACTCTCTTATAGATTTTTAATTATTGATGTCTAATGTTGATATTTAATTAATATGCATACTATGAAAATATATTAGAAAATTAATGCATTCATAAAAAACTATATATGGCTAAGTTGTGCTGGAAATCATTTTATAGGAAAATGTTGTGATAACACATTCCTGTGTGGATTGTATTTTGTTACCTAGTTCTTTTATGTTGCCAAGATTTAAAAGCTGGTTCCATAAAAAGACTGACAGTTTGTTAATTAGCTTCACAACTCTTGCTAAGTGATGGCAATTCCATTAGTTTCCTTAATTAAGATGTAGATATACTGTATAAGAAAGCATTTTAAATATATTAAAAAAGGCAACTAGATCCTCTGTGATCTATTATAATGGAGTTGGTGGAAAATAAAAACTAACTATTCAAGGCAATTTCTGATGAAGGCCCAATTTCAATGACCTGATACTACTCCAATCACTATTACATAGTTAAAGGGACAATCCAAAATTTCAAATAGGGCATTTAATTTTTTTTTTTTCAATTTCATTTTTATTGGGATTAGTACATTAAATAATGCATAGCAAGCGAGTCAACAGTAAAAGTAAATATAAAATAAACGAGATGAGCCAAAAATTGTAAATCTTGAACATGACAATAACATTCTAAATATAATCATTTCTATCTATTACATCATGAACAACTAACTTAATGTACATTGAATAATGCATAGCAAGCGAGTCAACAGTCAATGTAAATATAAAATAAACAAGATGAGCCAAAAATTATAAATCATGAACATGACAATAACATTCTAAATATAATCATTCCTGTCTATTACATCATGGACGGCTAACTTAATGTACCATTATATATATTTAATACTCATATTGACATGTTGCTTAATTGTGTTTAGTAATTAATTCAGAAATCATGACAGCAACAATCTTGACACCATAAAGAATTGACTTTATGTACCATATTATATAAATAATAACTCATAATGCCGTAATACATTAGTTGTGTTGTTAACTCATATTACTTGTGTTGACCTCCTGCCCACCTCGCCCCCCCTCCATGTGTCCTCCCCCCCCCCCACCCGCCGGGAAAGAAGGAAAGAGAAAAAGAAAAAAAAAAAAAAAAAAAAAAAAAAAAAAGGGGAAGGGGGAAAGAAAAAGATAACTTATATCATACATTTGGTCCAGCCCTCCCAGCCCTGACCCCCATCCCCTACCACAGGTTAAGCAAAACCAGTTCTGAATTCCTGAATGGAAAAATTATCATTTCTATTTCATTAGTTGGATAGCCCTTAATAAAGGCTGACCATTTCAAGAAGAATTTTTTTATGTCTCCCTCATTATCAATATTAGTATCTCTTTGCTCAATCATACATTGTTTCTTCAAACAATTTTTCATCTCAAGAATTGAGGGGGTCCTTGTGTTTTTCCAATACTTGAGTATCAGATATCTGGCAGCTAAAATTGTGAGAATAATTAATTTTTCCTGAGGTTGTTGCCTTGCTTCCAATTGGACACAGAAAATAATTTGTGTCAAAGTAAGTATCAGAGGGGCAGCCACCAAGTTTTTGTTAAGCCAGAATTCGATTTTGTGCCAAAATTGACGTATCTTTGGACAGTTCCATAGCATATGGACCAGGTCTGCTGCAACGAAAGAGCATTTTGGGCAAGCCCCGAAATCTGGATTATGTATTTTATAGCCTAAGGCTGGGGTAAAGTGTATTCTGTGTAAGATTTTGAGGTGCGCTTCCCTCCATGTGGCAGATAGAGTAGCCCGAGTAACTCGATCTATTGACTTCTGCACACTATCTGATTCTACCGGTTCAGAGGGAATTAACCTGGACCATGTTGTTGCTAAGTGTGCCAGTAAGGAGATTCCTTTATTGGCGTTTAAAAGTGTATAACAAGGGGTGATCGACATGCGTCCTGCCCTTATCAAAGTCAACCAATTCTCCAGTTTTCCCAGACTCCATGACCAATCCATATTCTTAGTAATCTTTAGTCCATAATGTCTAAGTTGTAAATATGCAAAAAATTCTTTATGTGATAAATTAAATTCATTTTTCAATTGTTTAAATGTTTTTATAACATTTGAATCATTTTCAAAAATTTGCCTAACTTTATTCAGTCCTAATTGGGACCATCTATCAAATATGGGTGTTTCGATACCAGGCTGAAATCTTGGGTTTCCTTTTATTGGTAGGTATTGGCGCACACTACAATCCAACCTCAAGGTGTTCCCTATTTTCCACCAGGCTTTAATCGGGTTTAAGATACTTTTAAGCTTTTTGATTTCGGGGGGTAACAGTTTAGGTGAACAATGCACCAGACCAGTAAGGAGATATGGGTGACAGATACTTGTTTCTAATGAAATATTTGTAACATAATCTTTAAGAAGAATCCAATCTGTCACTGTTCTTGCTAAGAAAGCCAAGTTAAGGGCATGTAATTTTAAACAACTTTCCAATTTACTTGTATCACCAATTTTGCTTTGTTCTTTTGATATTCTTAGTTGAAAGCTAAACCTAGGAAGACTTATATGATAATTTCTAAGCCGTTGAAGGCCGCCTCTTATCACATGCTTTTTATTTGCTTTTCACAACAGGGGAGAGCTAGTTTATGTCAGCCATGTAGATAACATTGTGATCACGCCTGTGGTTTGTGGCAGACACTGCACTAATCGGCTAAAATTAAAGTAAATTAATAATAATTAAAATGTCGTGATCTGGGGGCTGTCAGAAGATTCATAGATACAAGTTAATTACAGAGGTAAAACATATATTAATATAACAGTGTTGGTTATGCAAAACTGGAGAATGGGTAATAAAGGGATTATTTATTCTGGTGTTGACTGTCCATTTAAAAGGACATCAAAAACAAACAAATTTTTGTCATGATTCAGATAAAACATATATTAAATAACTTTCCAAATTACTTCTTATATCAAATGTGCTTCATTCTCTTGGTACACTTTGTTGAAGGATCAGCAATGCACTACTGGGAGCTAGCTGAACAATTAAGTGAACCAATGAGATGAGGCATATATGTGCATCCACCAATCATCAGTTAGCTCCTTGTAGTGCACTGCAGCCCCTAAGCCTACTTTGCCAGAAGATACCAAAATATTTGATAATAGAAGTAAATTGGAAAGTTGTTTAAAATTCTCTATCTTAATCACGAAAGCTTAATTTTTACTTTACTGCCCCTGTAAGTTATATGTGGGTCCCTAAAGTAAATAAAAGTGACTCCTTATGGCCAGTATCTAAATCATTATAACTCCAACTGTTATAACAAATGTATCTAAAGCACATAGGTGCCGGTGTTATAAGAGTTTAATTCTAACTGCAATCTCTCCTGAAACTTTAATAATCTATTCCTACCAATGTCCCAGCACCCTAGACCACAATTAATCCTTACTCCTGCTGCCTTACCCCATAGACTTTCAAGATCTACCAGACCACAGTTATCCACAACTTCAACCTTATCCCATTACCATTAACCCTAACCATCACTAAACTGGTCCCCACTATAATTTACCTGACTTTTACTTTTTTCTTTGAACTCCTAAATGGGATTGCGCCTGCATCAACATGAGCTCAATAATGTAGACTTAAAGGGACAGTCTTCACCGGAATTGTTATTGTTTAAAAAGATAGATAATCTCTTTATTACCCATCCCCCAGTTTTGCATAACCAACACTGTTATATTAATATATGTTTTACCTCTTTGATTATCTTGTATCTAAGCCTCTGCAGACTGCCCCCTTATCTCAGTGCTTTTGACAGACATACAGTTTAGCCAGTCAGTGCAGTCTACTAAATAACTCCACTGGAGTGAGCACAATGTTATCTATATGACACACATGAACTAGTACTGTCCAACTGTGAAAAACTTTCAAAATGCTCTAAGCTAGGAGGTGGTTTTCAACAGTTTAGAAATCAGTTTGAGCCTTCCTAGGTTTAGCTTTTCAAAAATACCACCAAGGGAACAAAGCAAATTTAATGATAAAAGTCAATTGGAAAGTTGTTTAAAATTGCATGCCCTATCTGAATCATGAAAGTTTAATTTTGACTAGACTGTCCCTTTAACCCCTTAATGACAGAAGACGTACCACTGTTGTTTGAAGTGCTGGAAGCGATCATGATCGCTTCCAGCTGCTTACAAGGGATTGTAGTGATGCCTCAATATTGAGGCATCACTGCAATCCCCTATTTTACTCACCAATGCAGAAAAGGCCACTCTGTGGCCCTCTTTGCATCGGCCATTGATGGCAAATCATTCGTTCACGTTGGTGGGTGGGAGCAGCTTCCGGGAGGAGGGTAGATTGTTTGTTGCTTTATAATTATTCACGATCCGATATTGCTTTGTGGGTGGTTGCGGCCGGGGGGGCGGGGGGGGTTCAGGGGCTGCATGTGCGCTTGCACACAAAATATGCATTTAAGTAAAAAAACAAAAAACAGATGCAGATGAAGGGGTATCTCCGTTGTTTAGTAAGGGATCTGGGAGGGGGAGGGATGTAGATTGTTCAGTGGGGGCCAGCTACACTACAGAAAACAAATGTTTCATATAAAAAAGTTAAAAAAAAACAATTTTGGGGGCAAATTGGGTACTGGCAGTCAGCTGCCAGTACCTAAGATGGCAGCAAATAAGTAGAGGGGAGGGTTAGAGAGATGTATGGGGGGGGGGGGGGATCAGGGAGGTTGTGGGGTAAGGGGGGATCCATCACTGCAGACTGTATGAAAAAAAAAATAATAATAATAAATGCTTTTTTTTTGGTGACAATTGTGAGGTGGGGGAGGGAAGAGAGCTGTTTGAGGGGGGTCAGGGGGTGGGATGTGTCAGGTGGGAGGCTGATCTCTACACTAAAGCTAAAAATTAACCCTACAAGCTACCTAATTAACCCATTAACTGCTGGGCATATTACAAGTGTGGTGCGCAGCAGCATTTAACGGCCTTATTATTAACAAAAAGCAACGCCAAAGCCATATATGTCTGCTATTTCTGAACAAAGGGGATCCTAGAGAAGCATTTACAACCATTTGTGCTGTAATTGCACAAGCTGTTTGTAAATAATTTCAGTGAGAAACCTAAAATTGTGAAAAATTTAATAGTTTTTTTTATTTGATCGTATTTGGCGGTGAAATGGTGTCATGAAATATACCAAAATGGGCCTAGATCAATAATTTGGGTTATCTACTACACTACACTAAATTAAACCTAAAAGCTCCCTACAAGCTTCCTAATTAACCCCTTCACTGCTGGGCATAGTACACGTGTGGTGTGCAGCGGCCTTCTAATTACCAAAAAGCAACGCCAAAGCCATATATGTCTGCTATTTCTGAACAAAGGGGATCCCAGAGAAGTATTTACAACCATTTATGCCATAATAACATAAGTTGTTTGTAAATAAATTCAGCGAGAAACCTAAAGTTTGTGAAAAAAATTGTGAAAAAGTCAACAATTTCTTTTATTTGATCGCATTTGGTGGTGATGTCTTCTAAATAAAAATATATACATGTCAAGGGATATTCAGGAATTCCTGAAAGTTATCAGGGTTCCAATGTAACTAGCGCTAATTTTGAAAAAAAGTGGTTTGGAAATAGCAAAGTGCTACTTGTATTTATGGCCCTATAACTTGCAAAAAAAGCAAAGAAGATGTAAATATTGGGTATTTCTAAACTTGGGACAAAATTTAGAAACTATTTAACATGGGTGTTTTTTGGTGGTTGTAGATGTGTAATAGATTTTGGGGGTCAAAGTTAGAAAAAGTGTGTTTATTTTTAATTTTTTCCTCATATTTTATAATTTTTTTTATAGTAAATTATAAGATATGATGAAAATAATGGTATCTTTAGAAAGTCCATTAATGAGGAGAAAAACGGTATATAATATGTGTGGGTACAGTGAATGAGTAAGAAGAAAATTACAGCTAAACACAAACACAGCAAAAATGTAAAAATAGCCATTGTCATTAAGGGTAAGAAAATTGAAAAAGGGTACGGTCATTAAGGGGTTAAGCACTGTAAAATGCACTGATGTGACGGCGTTTGAACTCAGCGTGCATGAAGACATGTCCCCTTTAAAACCCCTATAATTTTGGTGCGAGGGAGCAGGATCACTCTTTAACCTTAAAGCGACATGAAACCAAACATTCTCCTTTCATGATTCAGGCAGAGGCCCCAATTTATCAAAGTCTGGTGGACCTGATCCGACAGTGCAGATCAGGTCCGCCAGACCTCGCTGAATACGGCGAGCAGTATGCTTGCAGTATTCAGCATTGCATAAGAGCTG
The DNA here is from genome assembly GCF_027579735.1 of Bombina bombina. Classification (NCBI taxonomy): domain Eukaryota; kingdom Metazoa; phylum Chordata; class Amphibia; order Anura; family Bombinatoridae; genus Bombina; species Bombina bombina. The sequence continues at coordinate 228,882,108 of NC_069504.1, read as the reverse complement.
CTGGTGCAACGCCTCCCCCTGCAGACTCGCGGCCAATGGGCTGCCAGCAGGGGGGTGTCAATCAACCCGATCGTACTCGATCGGGTTGATTTCTGGCGATGTCTGTCTGCCTGCTCTGAGTCTTTGTGACTGCTGCTTCATAACTGCTGTTTCTGGCGAGTCTGCAGGCTTGCCAGAAACACGGGGCATCAAGCTCCATTCGTAGATTGATAGATAGGCCCCAGAGCCTGCACTTTTAAATAACTTTTCAATCTACTCTTTTATCTAGTTTGCTTTGTTTTCTTGTTATTGTCTGTTGAAAAGAATACCTAGCTAGGCTCAGGACCTGGGAGCGAGCTGCACATATATGCCTCTTGTGATTAGTTTACCAATGTGTTCAGCTAGCTCCCAGTAGTGCATTGCTGTTCCTTCAAGAAAAGAAACCAATAGAATGATACAAACTTGATAATAGAAGTACATTGGAAAGTTCGCTCTATCTGAATCATGGAAGAAAAACTTCTATTCTATTTCCTTTTCAGAGGTACAAAAGGGCTATTGTATCTGTCAGTTTCAGATAACTTTCCCTTTCTGGTAACTTTTCTGTTGAAAAGGCTACAAGACTGCTGGCTTTTAACGCACAAATCTGTTTTGTTGTAATCACTCGGGAAAGTCAATGACCAATTCAAGCAAAAAGAAAAAAACATTCTGGGAGCTAATCGCCGATAGATTGTGGTCGGTTGACTATACTTGTGTGTACGTGAATTGAAATACCAGAATTGACCTTCCATTTAGGGTATATGTTTTCTTTATTCCACATGAGTGTCTATGGATGCATATATAGGGCTAGATTACGCAAGCTCGCGGTAGCAAGATCAGATCTTTGGTTAATTTTTAGAAATGTCCACCAAATTCCCCCCAAATAAATTGTGATATACTTTATTGAAAATAAAAATAGTAGCATCTATATTTTTTAATTAAATAACTGCAAAACACAGTTTTTGGGTTCTAAAGGAAGCGGGTGTGGGGTGTTAGAAAATAAAACGGCACTGAAAAGTGCCTTTAGAATGCGTTCTATGGGAACTGTGTGTTCCCAGTAAATATATATATATATGTATATGCTTATATACATATATATTTAAGTGTTAAAGGGATACTAACCCCTCATTTTTTCTTTCATGATTCAGATAGAGAATGCAATTTTAAGCAACTTTCTAATTTACTCATATTATCAATTTTTCTTTGTTCTCATGTTATCTTGATTTGAAAAAGCAGTAATAAAAGGTTAGGAGCCGGCCCATTTTTTAGTTCAGCACCTTGGTAGAGCTGCTGATTGGTTTGCTACAATTAGCCACAAATCAGCAAGTGCTACCCATGTGCTGAACAAAAAATGGTCTGGCTCTAAAGCTTGCAGTACTGCTTTTTCAAATCAAGATAGCATGAGAACAAAGAAAAATTGATAATAGGAATAAATTAGAAAGGTGCTTAAAATCTCATGCTCTATCTGAATCATGAAATAAAAAAATTGGGTTTAGTATCCCTTTAAAGGGATACTAAACCCAATTTTTTTCTTCCATGATTCACATAGAGCATGCAATTTTAATCAACTTTCTAATTTACTCCTGTTATCATTTTTTCTTTGTTCTCTTTTTATCTTTATTTGAAAAACAGGAATGCAAAGCTTAGGAGCCACCCTATTTTAGGATTTCTGCTCTATTAATCATTTCTGACATACAACTTACAACTATTCTGCATTTATACATTTTAAAAATGTCTACTATAGATAGGCTAGTTGGATAGTTTGGCATTTGAATATATTTGAAGGGACATAAAAGTCAAAACTAAAATGTGTATGAGAGCATATTGATTTTGAATACAATCACTTTTGCTTTATACTTGGGTTAGACACAAACATATCTAGTAATTCTCTAGAAACATCTATCACTGTTTCAGCTGCATGCATGCTGCTTGTGCTATGTGCATGAGCATTCAAATACCACACCTGGTATTGGAAACTGGTGCTAAAAAACGTTTATCTCCATTAAAGTCTATGGAGATTTTTTATGTTACTACCAGTATCCAAACTTTACTACCTCAATGAAAACTAAGCCCTATTTTCTTAAACAAAGGATAACAAATGGATGAAACAAATGAGATAATATAAGTAAATTGTAAAGTTGTTTAAATTTGCAGGCTCTATCTAAATCGTGAAAGTTTGATGTTGACTTTACTGCCCCTTTAATTCAGTTCTCATTTAACCTCATTTAACCCCTTGACTATCTACAAGGCATGACGTGCTGGAAAATTGAAAGAATGATGAAACAGATGAAGAATGAACAAATACATGAACGATTAGTGTTTTTAGTTAAGCTGCAAGAAAAGGAGCTGATATTGTTTGGCTAATCATCTCATTCATTCGCAGTGATGTACACACCCCCCTTCATGTGTCCAAGATTCCCTGTACAATCCTGCCAGAGTATTATTAATGATTGATGTAAGGGGTAACCAGTCATGTATTAAAGTCCATACAGGCTTGTCCAGTCCAGTTTTTACCTAGCACCGGGAGGTGGGAGACTAGGGGAAGCTCTGCCATTTTAGATCACTTTGACTTAAGCTTTTAATAAATTGCATTTGCATGACTCTGTTTAGCTATTTAGTCATTGCCTCACGCACTATCAGCAGCATCTAGTGCTAATACTTGAAAAATAGGAGAGACAGTGTGTGTAGGTTTTTTTTTTAAAACGCCATTTCTTTCATGTAATTAGCAAGAGTCCATGAGCTAGTGACATATGGGATATACATTCCTACCAGGAGGGGCAAAGTTTCCCAAACCTCAAAATGCCTATAAATACACCCCTCACCACACCCACAAATCAGTTTTACAAACTTTGCCTCCTATGGAGGTGGTGAAGTAAGTTTGTGCTAGATTCTACGTTGATATGCACTCCGCAACAGGTTGGAGCCCGGTTTTCCTCTCAGCGTGCAGTGAATGTCAGAGGGATGTGAGGAGAGTATTGCCTATTTGAATGCAATGATCTCCTTCTACGGGGCCTATTTCATAGGTTCTCTGTTATCGGTCGTAGAGATTCATCTCTTACCTCCCTTTTCAGATCGACGATATACTCTTATATATATACCATTACCTCTGCTGATTTTCGTTTCAGTACTGGTTTGGCTTTCTACAACATGTAGACGAGTGTCCTGGGGTAAGTCTTATTTTCTGTGACACTCTAAGCTATGGTTGGGCGCTTTTTTTATAAAGTTCTAAATATATGTATTCAAACATTTATTTGCCTTGACTCAGGATGTTCAACATTCCTTATTTTCAGACAGTCAGTTTCATATTTGGGATAATGCATTTGAATCAATCATTTTTTCTTACCTTAAAAAATTTGACTTTTTCCCTGTGGGCTGTTAGGATCGCGGGGGCTGAAAATGCTTCATTTTATTGCGTCATTCTTGGCGCAAAAAAAAATCTTTTCTGTTTCCCGCGTCATACGTGTCGCCGGAAGTTGCGTAATTTTTTTGACGTTCTTTTGCGCCAAAAATGTCGGCGTTCCGGATGTGGCGTCATTTTTGGCGCCAAAAGCATTTAGGCGCCAAATAATGTGGGCATCTTATTTGGCGCTAAAAAAATATGGGCGTCGCTTTTGTCTCCACATTATTTAAGTCTCATTTTTCATTGCTTCTGGTTGCTAGAAGCTTGTTCTTTGGCATTTTTTCCCATTCCTGAAACTGTCATTTAAGGAATTTGATCAATTTTGCTTTATATGTTGTTTTTTCTCTTACATATTGCAAGATGTCTCATGTTGCATCTGAGTCAGAAGATACTTCAGGAAAATCGCTGCCTGGTGCTGGAACTACCAAAGCTAAGTGTATCTGCTGTAAACTTTTGGTAGCTGTTCCTCCAGCTGTTGTTTGTATTAAATGTCATGACAAACTTGTTAATGCAGAAAATATTTCCTTTAGTAAAGTACCATTACCTGTTGCAGTTCCATCAACATCTAATGTTCAGAGTGTTCCTGATAACATAAGAGATTTTGTTTCTGAATCTATTAAGAAGGCTATGTCTGTTATTCCTCCTTCTAGTAAACATAAAAAGTCTGTTAAAACTTCTCTTTATCCAGATGAATTTTTAAATGAACATCATCATTCTGATTCTAATGATTCTTCTGGTTCAGAGGATTCTGTTTCAGAGGTTGATGCTGATAAATCTTCATATTTATTTAAAATGGAATTTATTCGTTCTTTACTTAAAGAAGTCCTAATTGCATTAGAAATTGAGGATTCTGGTCCTCTTGATACTAAATCTAAACGTTTAGACAAGGTCTTTAAATCTCCTGTAGTTATTCCAGAAGTTTTTCCTGTTCCTGGTGCTATTTCTGAAGTAATTTCCAGGGAATGGGATAAATTGGGTAATTCATTTACTCCTTCTAAACGTTTTAAGCAATTATATCCTGTGCCGTCTGACAGATTAGAGTTTTGGGACAAAATCCCTAAAGTTAATGGGGCTATCTCTACCCTTGCTAAACGTACTACTATTCCTACGGCAGATGGTACTTCCTTTAAGGATCCTTTAGATAGGAAAATTGAATCCTTTCTAAGAAAAGCTTATTTGTGTTCAGGTAATCTTCTTAGACCTGCTATATCTTTGGCGGATGTTGCTGCAGCTTCAACTTTTTGGTTGGAAACTTTAGCGCAACAAGTAACAGATCATGATTCTCATAACATTATTATTCTTCTTCAGCATGCTAATAATTTTATCTGTGATGCCATTTTTGATATTATCAGAGTTGATGTCAGGTTTATGTCTCTAGCTATTTTAGCTAGAAGAGCTTTATGGCTTAAAACTTGGAATGCTGATATTTCTTCTAAATCGACTCTACTTTCCCTTTCTTTCCAGGGTAATAAATTATTTGGTTCTCAGTTGGATTCTATTATCTCAACTGTTACTGGTGGGAAAGGAACTTTTTTACCACAGGATAAAAAATCTAAGGGTAAAAACAGGGCTAATAATCGTTTTCGTTCCTTTCGTTTCAACAAAGAACAAAAGCCTGATCCTTCATCCTCAGGAGCAGTTTCAGTTTGGAAACCATCTCCAGTCTGGAATCCAGCTCCTGTCTAATCTCTGCGGTTCATATTCCAGGAATAGACAATTGGGAAGCGGATTATCTCAGTCGCCAAACGTTGCATCCGGGCGAATGGTCTCTTCACCCAGAGGTATTTCTTCAGATTGTTCAAATGTGGGAACTTCCAGAAATAGATCTGATGGCTTCTCATCTAAACAAGAAACTTCCCAGGTATCTGTCCAGATCCCGGGATCCTCAGGCGGAGGCAGTGGATGCATTATCACTTCCTTGGAAGTATCATCCTGCCTATATCTTTCCGCCTCTAGTTCTTCTTCCAAGAGTAATCTCCAAGATTCTGAAGGAATGCTCGTTTGTTCTGCTGGTAGCTCCAGCATGGCCTCACAGTTTTTGGTATGCGGATCTTGTCCGGATGGCCTCTTGCCAACCGTGGACTCTTCCGTTAAGACCAGACCTTCTGTCGCAAGGTCCTTTTTTCCATCAGGATCTCAAATCCTTAAATTTAAAGGTATGGAGATTGAACGCTTGATTCTTGGTCAAAGAGGTTTCTCTGACTCTGTGATTAATACTAGGTTACAGGCTCGTAAATCTGTATCTAGAGAGATATATTATAGAGTCTGGAAGACTTGTATTTCTTGGTGTCTTTCTCATCATTTTTCCTGGCATTCTTTTAGAATTCAGAGAATTTTACAGTTTCTTCAGGATGGTTTAGATAAAGGTTTGTCCGCAAGTTCCTTGAAAGGTCAAATCTCTGCTCTTTCTGTTCTTTTTCACAGAAAGATTGCTAATCTTCCTGATATTCATTGTTTTGTACAAGCCTTGGTTCATATAAAACCTGTCATTAAGTCAATTTCTCCTCCTTGGAGTTTGAATTTGGTTCTGGGGGCTCTTCAAGCTCCTCCGTTTGAACCTATGCATTCATTGGACATTAAATTACTTTCTTGGAAAGTTTTGTTCCTTTTGGCCATCTCTTCTGCCAGAAGAGTCTCTGAATTGTCTGCTCTTTCTTGTGAGTCTCCATATCTGATTTTTCATCAGGATAAGGCGGTGTTGCGAACTTCTTTTGAATTTTTACCTAAGGTTGTGAATTCCAACAACATTAGTAGAGAAATTGTAGTTCCTTCATTATGCCCTAATCCTAAGAATTCTAAGGAGAAATCATTGCATTCTTTGGATGTTGTTAGAGCTTTGAAATATTATGTTGAAGCTACTAAAACTTTCCGAAAGACTTCTAGTCTATTTGTCATCTTTTCCAGTTCTAGAAAAGGCCAGAAAGCTTCTGCCATTTCTTTGGCATCTTGGTTGAAATCTTTAATTCATAATGCCTATGTTGAGTCGGGTAAAACTCCGCCTCAGAGGATTACAGCTCATTCTACTAGGTCAGTTTCTACTTCCTGGGCGTTTAGGAATGAAGCTTCGGTTGATCAGATTTGCAAAGCAGCAACTTGGTCTTCTTTGCATACTTTTACTAAATTCTACCATTTTGATGTGTTTTCTTCTTCTGAAGCAGTTTTTGGTAGAAAAGTACTTCAGGCAGCTGTTTCAGTTTGAATCTTCTGCTTATGTTTTCATTTAAACTTTATTTTGGGTGTGGATTATTTTCAGCAGGAATTGGCTGTCTTTATTTTATCCCTCCCTCTCTAGTGACTCTTGCGTGGAAAGATCAACATCTTGGGTAGTCATTATCCCATACGTCACTAGCTCATGGACTCTTGCTAATTACATGAAAGAAAACATAATTTATGTAAGAACTTACCTGATAAATTAATTTCTTTCATATTAGCAAGAGTCCATGAGGCCCACCCTTTTTTGTGGTGGTTATGATTTTTTTGTATAAAGCACAATTATTCCAATTCCTTATTTTTTATGCTTTCGCACTTTTTTCTTATCACCCCACTTCTTAGCTATTCGTTAAACTGATTTGTGGGTGTGGTGAGGGGTGTATTTATAGGCATTTTGAGGTTTGGGAAACTTTGCCCCTCCTGGTAGGAATGTATATCCCATACGTCACTAGCTCATGGACTCTTGCTAATATGAAAGAAATGAATTTATCAGGTAAGTTCTTACATAAATTATGTTTTTCTTGTGTGGTCTTCTGCATTCTGTATGTGGAGAATCAGATCAGAATCAGAAGTACTATTTTCTGTTCAGTTCAACTGCACAATACTGCCAGTGCATTAACAGCAATCTTTCACGGTCAAGCAGGATTTTTTTTTCTTTTTCTTGTGTTACTTCTAAATCAGAACATTAGTTTTAATATTTCATTTTTATTAAAGTGGGGGCATTACTGGTATGATTTCTTCCTGCGCCCTGCATTTGCTCTTTAGGTAAGACTTTGTCGTCTAGCATAGCATACTTTTCAATTCTTTTTTAAATAATATTTTTTCATTGGCTTATGGCACACACAGTACAAAAAATTGCTTTCCAAATATATCCTAATACTATAAAATTAGCCAAAATAAAGAGAAGTTCCAACATATGCTTTTATTAGATGTGCTTGATCATCTTTTCTGACTGATTTATTACTAGGGTTCTGACCAAAGCCCTTTGATTTAAAGCACTCCACACAGTTCAGGTGTGTTCCATACTATGTTATTTAACTGTGTGTATATAAAGCCAGGAAGCCTCATCCCATGCAGTCTGGGTGAGTGGTATACTATTGCTATTTTGTAATTTTGGAACTTCTCTTTATTTTATTAAGAGATATGTTTGAAATATGTGAAATTATATGTAGCCAGTAAGCCTCATCGCATGCAGTTTGGATGAGAAGTTTGAAATTTTGTTTTGATATATTAAGAATTACATTATTCAGCTTAGTTTGGCTAATTTCATATAGTTAGGACCAGTCTATTATGGGACACCTTGAAAGTGGTGACTGGCTTAAGCAGAATATGGCCATATTGTGTGACTAAGATCCCATCTTTATTTTAAATATGTTGAAATATTAAAAGGGCAATTTTTTGCAGCATAAAGACAAATAAGAAAAAATAAGAAAAAAAGTTTAAATATGTGAAATAATATGTGGTCTGCGTTTGGAGGTGCGCCAATTCCTGTGTCTAATTATATTTATTTTGGTCACTTTGGCAGCACTCCCACCATATGTTCATTCAAAAACATATGCTTTTATTAGATGTGCTTGATCATCTTTTCTGACTGATATAATAGAAGTTTGTCCAGTCACTGCTTACATATGGCTAGCTTACAAGTGGAATGCTATTTATCGTATTACAAGTTATAAAGTAAAATGTTTTCACACAAGCAATAACCTGAAACGCGCAAAAATTCTGAACTTGCAATATTACATTCGCATGAACATATTCCCCATAGATTTCAATGGAGCTGGAAACGCTGAAAAAAACAAACATCCTTACTTGCACGCAAATCCAATCGCATTTTCTCAAGTGTGCTAACCTGACATGAAATATTAATATTTCACATTCCAATGTTCTTTACATAGAAGAATATGTTATATTTATTCATAAATACATGTTTCTATATACATCTGATGGTATTTTGGTACTATCTCTATCTATCTATCTATCTATCTATCTATCTATCTATCTATCTATCTATCTATCTATATATATATATATATATATATATATACACATAGGAATATATACAGTATTTAAAAATACATACAACATATTCCCTTACGTGAAGAACATTGGAATGTGAAATATGTTAAATATTTACATTAAATACATAGTTAACACTTTATTAAATATGGATATTGCAGAAATGTGATGTATGTATTTAAATTTGTATTAAATAAATGTGTGTATCTCTAGGTTAAAATCCTTTGCAGTCCTTTTTTTTCTGTCTGAGACCTCATAATATTGAGCCCTTATACTTTTTACTGCAATTTTTTTTGTAATTGTTATTAGACACTTATTATGAGCGTAACTGTACTTTTAAATGTATGTTTAATGTTTTTTGTGCAACTTTTGAACCAGAGCTCTGAAATTGCACTATCCAGACAAGCTTTAAATTCAATTGTAGTCAATCGAATGCGTTTACTTTCAACTCGTAATACACATGCTACTTCCGATGTGCCCTTTGTAGCCTTTGCTCTATAGGCTAGCACACTGTACTAATGCCCTCTATATTTTATAGCAGTGGCCTGGTGGGTTTATCAGACTCTAAAAGAGTGTCTCTCAGAAGCAGTAATAGCAGCAACAGGACACATACTGCAGGAGTGGTAGATGATCCCTTTGTGTCAAGTAGTCAGGGGGCCTGATATTCAAAACCTTACCGGCATGGAGAGAAATCATGCAAATCCTTTTTCATTTTTTAGACTTGTCCTATTATAATTTATGAGTCTCTGTTTCTCATAAAGAACTCTACATAGCACCATAAACACTTCCAAAGATAACATTTTTGTTTCTAAATATATTTTAAAGGCCTCGTTGTACTGACAAGGATCGTTTTTTCCCCCGTTTTAAATATCAGGGGGAGTTGGGCATTATTGAGCAAATTTCCCCAATCTCTTGTTTGGGCAATGAGGATATTATTCTGACTACTTCCCAAATGTATGGGAGGGCACTTTCCAGCCAGGTAGGAACACTCCCAGTACTCAATTTCTATGCAAACCAATTTTATATATAAATCAATTTTAATATAGACACAATTTATATTCAAAACCTAAACTTATATTTATTATAAAATACATTTTTACCCATGTAAACATGAGGGACAGCTCCCTTATTGAGCTTCAGTAATAAAATTAATCTAACACTTTATAGTTGTCCAAAAAATCTCAAAATTATATTGCAAATGTCCTTGAGTACAAATCAAAAACTACCTTATCAAGTTCTGTGTTATTTCCAATATGTTTTCCATTACTCAATCAGCATGAAAACTTTTACAATTCAGATTCATAGAGTTCAAACTTTTAAATCCAAAATAACTTTTGTCATGTATTGTACAGTACTCTTATAGGTCTCCTTGCGTTTGCGCCTTCTTACACATTGTCCATCAAATCGATAGACCAGACCATTTTACCAGCCTGACATTCACCCTTAATGGAAGCATTCCTCTTGGCGTCTCCTCTAGACCCGGCCATGTGACCTCCAACATTGAATCCTATTGGTTTGTGGCCATTGCTCGTACTTCTTACAGCACATTTTTTTTTATTTTTGGCTATCATTTGAGTTTATATTACACAGCACTGTGTCCTCATATAATTTCAGAAATGATGATGATACATTTAAAAACCACAGAGCACCTCCTATACATTTGGAAAGTTTTCAGATAGTGCTATTTGGGGAAGGTATCTTAAGGAGTTGGCTAAAGGGGAACTTATTCCTGCACAAATATTTTGAGTTTTTATTGTTGAAGATTTTATTCTGACTCCAAACATGCCTGCTATAGCCTTTACACTGGTCCAGGAGGAACTTGATTACAAGCCTGAGGATATATTGAGGAGGAGATACTACTACAGAGGCTGTGCATTGTGCAGTTCTTAAATTCAACCTTGCAAATCTAGGTTGCCCTGCCCTGAGCATTGACACAAAGTGAATTTAAAATGACTTGCAATACTACTCCTTCTAGATTATCCCGCTGCTGTGGTTCAATTAAATGTATTTAAGATCCACCTTCTATATTACTGCTGCACTCTAAGGCCCCGCTGCGGCAGTAAAAATCTCCTTCAGTGCCACTGCTGCTCCTGCTGTGCCTTCTTTGTGGTGATAAGGCAATGCCAGAACCTTAGGGCACAGCTAGTCACTTGTCCAATGGGGTTTTGGAACATATAGTTTTTTGTTGCTTTCTTTAGAGGTACATTTCTGTAATCTAGAAACTTACTTCAGTAATGCTGCTGCTCCTGCCATTTATGCTCTGTGGTGGTCAATGCCAGATTCTTAGAGAACAGCTAACTGCTTTGTCCAAGGTAGTTTTGGCAAATATGTATTTCTTCACCTTTCTTGGAGGTGTATTGTTGCGGTTTGTTTGTATACAGTAATCTAGAGGCCTACTTCAGCAATGCTGCTATTGTTTTTGCTAGTGCCTTTTCAATCTGTGGCCTGTGGTCAGTGTAGGTCAAATCCTTAGGGAACAGCTAGCCACTTTTGTTGCTATACTCTAGAGGCCTAACTCAGTAACGCTGCTTCTGCTCCTGCCATTCCTGGTCTTTGTTGATTAGTCAGTACCATTTCCTCAGGGTAAAGCTGGCTGCTGTTCAAGGGAGTTTTGACATATTCCTCTTTCTCTGCCTACTTAATAATGGTGCTGGTGATCAGGCAGGGATCAGCTAGCTGCTGTGTCCATGGGAGTTTTGAAACATGTCATTGATCGCTATTTTGGTGTTTTATTGTTGGGGTTTGTGTACTATAATCTAGAGACCTACTTTAGTAATGTTGTTGGCTGCAGGCTGCTGCCCCTCCCGTTCCTGCTCTTTCATGGTCAGTCAATGTCAAAGCTTTAGGGAACAGTTAGCCGATGTGTCCGTGTTAGTTTCCTTGGAGGTGTATTGTTGTGGTTTGTTTATACTACAAACTAGAGGCAGCAGATTAAACGTGAACAAAACTGTATGGGATAATGAAGGCTCAGTAAGAAGAGCAAGGGAGAATGAAAAGGGTGTGGAAAGAATATTAAAGGCTGGAAAGGGAAGTATTAAAAATATAAAATGCAAAAGAAAAGGCAGCACAGAGTGTGGGAGGATGAATAAGGAAGAGCAGAAAATAAAATTGTATGGAAAGGTGAATGGGTGGAAAGAATAGGTTAGAAGGGGGTGAGACAATAGAGTGGTAGAAAAAGTAATGAATGTGATTATCACATGTTTTTAATTTAATCTCATTCTTTAAATTGTCTGTTATATAACTACAAATTTTCTGTTTTTCTGCTAGCATTAAAAGATAGCTAGGTTATTTTAATTGTTGGCATTCCATTATGTACGTTTTTTATTTACTTCCCCTTGGAAGTAACTGTGAATGAAATTTTGTGAAGAACAAATTTCTTTAAAGAATATTCTACTGAACCAAATGACCATAGGAACAAATTCTGCTGAAATAAAACCCAGGAAAGATCTGAAACAAAGCTTTCAGTTAAAACACATTTTTTGTTTGAGCACATGTCTAGAAAACACTTTTTATAAAATGAATATAATTAATAACGCATATATAAGCTCTTCATAGTTTAGTGGAAAATATATAACAATGATACTCAAGTATAGAATTCTTCTCCAAAATAAAGTTCTAGCTTTTCACCCAAATATATTTTATACTAAATGTCTCAAAAGGTGTTAACTTAAACTTATTTATTGATTGTCACTTTAACCCGTTAACAACATCAGCTGCCATTTTTACTCTATGGGGTTAAATACTGCAATCCATCACCGGCAAAAGCAATCTTCCAAATGCCCCAGGGAGTGGGGTATATAGTAATAGTGTGTATGACTGCTGTTTCTTGCGCTATTAAAGGCCCAAAACCCCTTAAAGGGACATAAAACGCTAAAATTTTCTTTCAAGATTCAGATACAGCATGCAATTTTAACAGCTTTCCAATTTATTAGTATTATCTAATTATTATTTTTCTCTTAGTCTCCTTTGTTGAAAATAAGTATCCCTAGTTAGGATCAGGAGCAGAAGTACATTACTGGGAGCTAGCTACTAATTGGTGACTGCACATAGAAGCCACTTGTGATTGGTTCACCTGATGTGCTCAGCTAACTCCCAGTGGTGCATTGCTGCTCCGTCAACATAGGAAACCAAGAGAATGACTCAAATTAGATAATAGAAGTAAATTGAAAAGTTGTTTAAAATCGTATGCTCCATCTGAATCATAAAAGATAAAAAATGGGTTTCAGGTCCTTTTAAAGAATTTTCCAAAATAGGACTTTTCAGGCTAAAACCGGCTCATTGCTACCAATAATATTATTCATAAAATATAGTTTAATGTGATCTTGTACATTATTCTAACAGATGTTGGATGCTGTATGAAACATGTCTATGCCATACATTTATTAATAGATTGTAGGCCTGTTTCATAATGATTTCTTGGTTTCAGATGGTATTTTAGTGATCAGATAATTCCCAACATCTATCATGCTCTCTACCTATCCACACGGTTGAAACATTTTCTTTAGTCCTTTAGTTCTTGACTGAGAAACTGCACCAGATTATAGGTTACTAATGATCTATTATGATATTTTTTTCAGTATCGTTCTTGAGAACTGAATTGTGAATTCTTTAGATTTTTCTTTAAAAACAATTTCTGTATGTTAATCTTAAAAAGTTCCATTTTTAATGTTCTTTCTTTTAACATTTGAAAAGAAAAAAAAAAAAAGATTATCACACCAGGAAGAAATTTGATTATACTGGTGGGAATTTTATTGAGAGAATGTTCCAAATAATCATCAGTAAATGAGTTATGCCTGTGCTTTCTATTGGGATTAGCTCCTGTGAGTCAGTTACAAAGGAGATTTATTAAATTGGTACACTAGTTACAGCTATAATTTAATTTCAGCCACCAAGGTAGTGGCTCAAATTGATAAAATAATCAGTCTGCTTAAAAGCATGAAATTATAGAACTGCTGCCAATTTAAAGATTCTATTCTCCTGAGTGAATAGGAAAATCATTAAAGCATTTGTTAGTTGCTAGGGTGTTGAAAAGAAAAACTATATTTTAGGGGTTTTCACTAATAATAAAATGAGCAAAGACTACAAAAAAATGATGGTTTTCTCTCAGATAATTTAATCAGAATTAATTTGCATGTTGTTTTTTTGTGGGTAAAGTAAGAAAGGCAGAAGACTTTTCTCATAACTTGTTTGTTGTTAGTGGGAACAGATGAGAAAAGTTATATTTAACAGTGCTAAACAGACAACTGATAGCAGGTTTCTCTTTGACCTTTAAGTCGTCAAGTTCCCGACCCCATTTACCCTTTATAACTAGCTAAACACAAACCCCATACCTTCCAAATAATAAAGACACCAGACTCTTTACTTTGGTACAAATCGGCCACAGCACCTTTATTAAAATAAATATATATATATAAATTATATATAACCAACTAACAGCAATTAATAACTGTTTTACATATAACCATAAATAACATTCACCTAGATTAAGAGTTTTGCGTTGCGGCTTTTAACGCTGAAATGTCAGTAACGCACTATTAGGAGTCGTGTCGGTATAGCTATACCGCAAGCATTTTAGCCTGTAACGTAACGTCAATCCCGCACTCAAAAAAATGACGTTTTTGCATGGAATTTCCATAGCGCCGATATTACAGGTTGTGTGGAGAGGATAAAATGCTTGCGTTACAGCCTATACCGACACGATCCATACCGGCATCTGGGAGCAGTAGTTATGGATTTTGTGTAACAAAAAAGTTTCACAAAACTCATATCTAAAGTGTTACAAAGTACACTAACACCCATAAACTACCTATTAACCCCTAAACCGCCACCCTTCCGCATCACAAACACTATATTAAACCTATTAACCCCTAATCTGCCCCCCCACATCGCGACTATTCAATAAAGTTATTAACCCCTAATCTGCCGCCCACCCACATTGCCAACACTATTTAAATATATTAACCCCTATTCCCCTGCACCCCAACATCGCCGCCACTATAATAATGTTATTAACCCCTATTCTGCCGCTCCCTGACATCGCCACCACTAAATAAAGTTATTAACCCCTAAACCTCCGGCATCCCACATCTCCACCACTAAATAAACCTATTAACCCATAGAACGCTGGCCCCCACTTCGCAAAACACTAAATTAAACTATTAACCCCTAAACCTAACACCCCCCTTCATCTAAATTAAAATTACAATATAACTCTATTTAAATAAATAAAAACTTACCTGTGAAATAAATAGAAACCTAACATTCAACTATAAATGAACCTAACATAACTAATCTAATAAAATAAAAAATACTACCAATTAAAATATCTAAATTACAACTAAAAAAAACAAATCCTACGAAAATTTTTACAAATCTATGTTAACCAAAAATAATTAACACTAAAATCACGAAAAATTAAAACCACTAAGATTACAAAAAATAAACGAAATTATCAAAAATAAAAACAATTACACCTAATCTAATAGCCCTATAAAATTAAAAAAGCCCTCCAAAAAAAAAAAAAAACTAGCCTACAATAAACTACTAATAGCCCTTAAAGGGGCCTTTTGTAGGGCATTGCCCTAAAGAAATCAGCTCTTTTACCTGTAAAAAAAAAAATACAAAGACCCCCCAACAGTAGAACGCACCACCCAACCAACCCCCCAAAATAAAAAACCTAACTCTAAAAAAAACCTAAGCTACCCATTGCCCCTAAAGGGACATTTGTATGGATATTGCCATTAAAAGGGCATTTAGCTCTTTTGCATTGCCCTTAAAAGGGCATTTAGCTATTTTTCCAAGCCCAAAGCCCTAATCTTAAAAAAAAAAACTAACACTAACCCCAGAAGATCTACTCATGGTTTCTGAAGTCCAGACATCCATCTCCATCCAGGTGGTGAGGTCTTCATCCAGGCCGCAAGGTCTTCATCCAGGCCACGAGGTCTTCATCCATCCCGAAGGAGTCTTCTATATTCATCCCGGCGGTGCGGAGCGGAGCCACCCTGAAAGTGGAAGACATCCTGCACGGAGTGTCCTCTTCATATAGTCGCTGGCGTACATTGAAGTTGAATGCAAGGTAGCCGTTTCAAAATGGCGTACCTTGCATTCCTATTGGCTGATTTGATTCTTCAAATTCAAATCAGCCAATAGGATGAGAGCTTCTGAAATCCTATTGGCTGTTCAAAACAGCCAATAGGATGAGAGCTACTGAAATCCTATTGGCTGTTCAAAACAGCCAATAGGATGAGAGCTACTGAAATCCTATTGGCTGATTTGAACAGCCAATAGGAAATAGGATTTCAGTAGGTCTCATCCTATTGGCTGATTTGAATTTGAAGAATCAAATCAGCCAATAGGAATGCAAGGTACGCCATTTTGAAACGGCTACCTTGCATTCAACTTCGGTATACGGCGGCGACCGTATGAAGAGGACACTCCGCGCAGGATGTCTTCGGCTTCCAGGATGGCTCCGTACGCGCCGCCGGGATGAAGATAGAAGACGCCCCCAGGATGGATGAAGACCTCGCCGCCTGGATGGAGATAGATGTCCGGACTTCAGAAACCGTGAGTAGATTTTCTGGGGTTAGTGTTTGTTGTTTTTTTTTTTTGTTTTTTTTTAGATTAAGGCTTTGGGCTTGGAAAAAGTGCTAAATGCCATTTTTAAGGGCAATGCAAAAGAGCTAAATGCCCATACAAATTCCCCTTTAGGGGCAATGGGTAGCTTATTTGTTTTTTAGAGTTAGTTTTTTTTATTTTAGCGGGTTGGTTGGGTGGTGGGTTTTACTGTTAGGGGGACTTGGTCATTTTTTACAGGTAAAAGAGTTGATTTCTTTAGGCCAATGCCCTACAAAAGGCCCTTTTACGGGCTATTGGTAGTTTATTGTAGGCTAGGGGGTGTTTTTATTTTTGGGGGGCTTTTTTATTTTTATAGAGCTATTAGATTAGGTGTAATTTTTTTTATTTTTGATAATTTAGTTTATTTTTTTGTAAGTGTTTTTTATTTTTCGTTATTTTATTATTATTATCGGTTATTTGTAGAGCGGCAACAGATTCCGCAGCGCTAACATTACTTATTCTTATTAATTTAAAGTTAGGGGGGTGTTAGGTTTAGGGGTTAATAGTTTAATTTAGTGTTTAGCAATATGGGGGGCTGGCGGTTTAGGGGTTAATAGCTTTTATTAGTGCTGGTGATGTCGGGGGCTGCAGATTAGAGGTTAATAACTTTATTATAGTGTCGGCAATGTCGGGGAGCGGCGGAATAGGGGTTAATAAATTTTTACCTACACGATCTGTTTCGCAATCTGAGACCAGCAGTTATAAGTTTCACGCAACAAAACTGTTACACAACTCATAACTAAACTGTTACAAAGTACACTAACACCCATAAACTAACTATTAACCCCTAAACCGAGGCCCTCCCGCAACGCAAACACTAAATTAAAGTTACCCCTAATCTGCCGCTCCCGACATCGCTGCCACTAATAAAATGTATTAATCCCTATTCCGCCGCTCCCCGACATCATCGCCACTATACTAAAATTATTAACCCCTATTCCCTGCACCCCAACATCGCCCACACTATAATAGAGATATTAACCCCTATTCTGCCGCTCCCCGACATCGCCACCACTAAATAGTTATTAAGCCCTAAACCTCTGGCCTCCCACTTCACTACCACTTAATAAACCTATTAACCCCTAAGCCGCCAGCCCCCCACATCACCAAAAACTAATATAAACTATTAGCCTCTAACTTAACAACCCCCTAACTTTAAATTAAAATGACAAGATCCCTATCTTAAAATAAATAAAAAATTACCTGGGAAATAAAAAAACAAACAAATTGAAACTATAAATTAAACTAACATTACTATTATAATACAATTAAAAGAACTACAAATTAAAATAATTAAATTACACATTAAAAAAACCTAACCCTATTAAAAAAATAAAATCTACAATTACAAAAAATAAAAAATACTAAAGTACAAAAAATAACAAACAATAAATTATGAAAAATAACAAACAAAAGTATCCAAAATAAAAACAATTACACCTAATCTAATAGCCCTATGAAAATAAAAAGCCCCCCCCAATAAAAAAATACCCTAGCCTACAATAAACTACCTTTAGCCCTTAAAAAGGCCTTTTGTAGGGCATTGCCCTAAAGAAATCAGCTCTTTTTCCTGTAAAAAAAAAAAAATACAAAGACCCCCCAACAGTAAAACCGACCACCCAGCTAACCCCCCAAAATAAAAAAACCTAACAATAAAAAAACCCTGAAAAGGGCATTTGTATGGGCATTACCCTTAAAAGGGCATTTAGCTCTTTTAAGAATGCCCCAAACCCTAATCTAAAAAAAACCCACCCAAAAAAAGTTTATAAAAACCTAACACTAATCCCCGATGATCCACTTACAGTTTTTGAAGTCCAGACATCCATCCTCATCCAGGCGAGGTCTTCATCCATCCAGGCGGCATCTTCTATCTTCATCCTGGCAGCACGGAGCAGCTCCATCCTGAAGATATCCGGCGCGGAGCATCCTCTTAATACGGTTGCCACCGTATACTGAATCTTTAATGCAAGGAAGTCTTTTCAAAATGACGTCCCTTGCATTCCTATTGGCTGATTTGATTTTGGAAAATCAAATCAGCCAATAGGATGAGAGCTACTGAAATCCTATTGGCTGTTCAAATCAGCTACTGAAATCCTAGTTTATTATAGGCTAGGGTTTTTTTATTTTGGGGGGGGGATTTTTTATTTTGATAGGGCTATTAGATTAGGTGTAATTGTTTTTTATTTTGGATAATTTCGTTTGTGTCAGGGTTTTTTCCCTGTTTTCTTTGCCATGTGCGGCTGGCAGCCATTTTACTCACCTCTCTTGCTGACTCTGGTGCATACTGTGTGATGCTGCTCATTTCCTGCACTTCCTTTTATGGCCAGACTGGTGTACATCATCCGTGTGAGACAGGATGCAGTCTCAGAATTGTGATGTCATCACTTATTATTTAAAGGGCCTCTGTTCAGTATGCTTTGCCCTTGTGTTGTCTCAGACCTGTTTGTGAGAGCTCCTGTGTTTTACCTGGCTGTCTGACGTCCCTCCTGGTTCCTGATCTCTGGCTTGTTCCTTACTCTGCTGTTCTCCTTGTTCCTGATTCCGGCTCGTCTGACTATTCACTTTGGCTCCTGACTTGGCTCGTCTGACTACCAGCTCTGGTTTTGATTCCTGGCTTGTTATTTGACTTGTGGACTTTTTATTATTTGTTGCTATTAATAAAGGTGTGATTATTTTTTCACTTCTCGTCTCAGTCTGATTCCTGGCACCCTGACAGTTTGTTATTTTTCGTAATTTAGTGTTTGTTATTTTTTGTACTTTAGTATTTTTTTATTTTTGTAATCTAGTATTTTTTTTTTTTTTGTAATTGTAGATTTAATTTTTTTAGTAGGGTTAGGTTTTTTTAATGTGTAATTTAATTATTTTAATTTGTAGTTATTTTAATTTTAGTATAATAGTAATGTTTAATTTAATTTCCCAGGTAAGTTTTTATTTATTTTATGATAGGAATCTTGTAATTTTAATTTAAAGTTTAGGGGGTTGTTAGGTTTAGGGGTAATAGTTTAATTTAGTTTTTGGCGATGTGGGGGGCTGGTGGTTTAGGGGTTAATAGGTTTATTTCTTGGCAGTGATGTGGGAGGCCAGAGGTTCTTCTTCTTCAAATCTTTCAGGACCTGTCTAACCCAAAAAACTTTAGTCACATCAGCCAAACCTAATAACTTAAACCTGAAAGCCAAAGCAGACAATCTCTTATCCATAGCCGCTGAAGATAAACCTAACCAACCCCAGTGCCACATCCATTCTAAAACCTCCTTATCAAGTTTTTCCTGGACCACCCCGGGCCATTGCCTTGCTGATTTTAGGTTACCTTTGAAATGCTCAACCCACCAGAAGATGGAATCACAAAACCAAACTCAAACCCATGCAATAATAACAAAGATTTTCCCTACACCCCTGTCTTTTAGCGTACCTGGCGAATCACCATTCCATCGCATTTACCCACACTGGGGTTGCACCCTTTTTCAGACAGCTCAAGGTTCGCTCCTGTTTTGCCTTTATGGAAACATTTAGTGAATGAGTGAGAACCCAGACATCCTGAACACTCATGTCTAAATTTGCACGAGGCCCCCCCCACTTGCAAACTTTCTCGTTAAAAGGCAAAACAAAAGCCTTTTTTAGGTGTTGCCAACAACCCTCCAGAGGATTGGCCGCCCCGCGCCCACATGAAAGGGCTGTGTCGACATTAGGGGTGTCATAATTTTGAGCCACAGCCCCATGTCACTGTCATCCCATTTCATTTCCGGCTTTACTGATAAGCACTGTCTAAATTGCTCATCATAGGCCCACCAGGCCATGCCCCCATAGGTCCTCTGTGCAGCAGCTATCTCATTGAGATAGCAAAAAAGCGCCGCGCCTTGGTCAGGAAATGTGCCTGCCAACACACTGGCTTAGATTACAAAAGCCTGAAACCAATTCATGAAGGTCTTAGGCAACTTCCTGTACCGTTTCTTGCGTTCTTCTTCTTCTTTTTTAGCTAAGTCTTTATGGAATCCTCCGGGATTTAAAAAACTGATCCAGAGAGAGAGAAGTGAAAAAACCTCAATTAATTCCCTTTTAAATATCTTTAAAACAGACAAGACCTTGACAAAGCGGTATCTGCTATCTTTAGTTCCGGTCCTCCAGACGTTTTTTCAGTACCAACACCAACCGTTACTGATGTACTGACAGACCCCCCAGCTGACACAGTCCCAGTAGACCCCTGACTTGATACTACTATCCCCCCAGGTACACTGCTTCCTAATGAAGATGCAGGTGGAACCCAAGCTCTCACTACCGCAGGAACCGTCACAACTCCAGCACCTTCTATCTTAGCCAATAATTCCTTCAGACCAGCCACTATCGTTCCTGACATATGATCCCCAACACTCATACTCCTGAATCCTGGATTCCCTGGCACATTTTATAACATGCCAGACCCACACTCACCTGTCCATAAATCTCTTTCTTGCATGCTTGAGTCTGGATTGGCCTCAGCCGTAGACCTTGTCATTCCCTGGAACCTGCCTTTGCATGGCCCTGTGTTCCCACAAATTCTGCTACCAGTATCGGCTTCTACACCATTTCCCGACATCCTTGCGGTGATTGATCCTGCAAGATAGGAACACATAAAACTCCCTCCCATTGGGGGAAAAATACAGTATCCCCTTGCTCCCCTGCCAGGCTGGTAACACCAACCATAGAAATCCCCCTCCCCCTTTTAGGAACTGTAGCCCCTTTTTCCCCTAAACTACTATCTTCAGCTCTGTACCTTCTACGGGGCCTTCCCCTCAATGTAGCCCCAACCCAACCTGACCTTCCTGGCCATCCCATAGTATAAGTAGAGCCTCTTGTAACATTAATATTCCACTTACTACGTGTTTGCAGGCCCTGACATAAGCCAAAAATCTGTAGGAAAATCACAAAGAAGAGGGTGCATCCTAGTGCAATATTGCAATGATGCTGACAACTGACAATTCTTGTATTAAAATAATACTCACAATAGTTGCAGCACCCAGTGCGCCTAATGGTGCAGGCTTGGGACTCACAGTGGTCCAGCAACACTGATCCAATCCCCAGATACCAGGATTGGACAGGAACTCCAGGTGGTGGGGGAAGTAGTACAGGCTCTGTGAAACAGATCACAAAGAGGAGGGCACCTCCTAGTGCAATATTGCAATGATGCTGGCAAAAGACAATTCTTGTAGTAAAATAATACTCACAAGGGTTGCAGCACCCAGTGTGCTAAATGATGCGGGCTAGGGACTCACAGTGGTCCAGCAACACTGATCCGACCATCAGATAACAGGAATACACAGGAACTCCAGGTGGTGGGAGAAGCAATAACAGACTCAAGCTTCCAATAGATATAATATTTATTAAAATCTTTTAAAAACAATGGGTACAGTGTGCACCCAATAAAGTTAAAAAAATAACAATAGTGGTAATATTGGTAACAGATTGCAATGCGTTTTCTCAACTTGTCTAGCTTTTTCCTCAGGCATCTGTTAACGGTAAGGAAGCTCTAGCTTTTAAACCTGATCCGAAGCCCATATGCTCCTCCCTGCACCTGATAAACAGGTGTGACAAATCAATGATCTACCTAATTATTATGCGTCATATGATACCCTGAACAAAGAATAGTACGTGTTATTTAACATAAGCCACGAGCTGTACTCACCCCCCTATTATGCTCCAATTCATTCACACATTCCTCCTGTGGAACGCTGTCCTCTGTGTCCAGCCTGATGAATTTTGTCTATGAGCTTTGCAGGCCCAGAGAATCCCTCTCTGGGCCATCAGTGTCACCCTTCCTATGATGAAGGCCAAAAGCAACTTCTGGCCATGTCGCCAATTTTTTAGCTTCTGCAATAGAAAATCCTACATGTGAGGAACCACTCCCTTTCTGGCCTTTCTCCGGGAATGGAAACCCCCCTTGACTCAGAACTCATAATTCTTACTTGTTGAGGAACCCTCCCCTGAATCCCTGCCTAACCTAAGGGACTCCCCAGGCCCCCACTAACAGGGAGTGGGCGGATCATATTCATCCCCAGAGGAGTCTAGGTGAAGGGTAATATCTCCCATATCTTACCATAAATCAATACCATAGCATTCTTCAGGGATTACCTTATGAGAACCAAACACAGAAACAGAAATTGGTGAATCCCTATGAAAATCCCTATCAATAGGGCCAACAGAATCCCCAAATTTCTGACCCCTAAAATCAAGCTCATCTCCCTGGTTAGAATATTCTAAAAAAAACTAGTACCCTCATTAATACCTTCAGCAACAGACAAGGATACATGACTGCCAGTCATTCCCTCCACAGCCCTCTCAACCTCAGGCCTCATTAGGCCATTACTCAGGTCCAGCCTTCCCCCACTTAAGAAAATATCCTGTCTCCTCTCAGGCCCCTTCCGGGCCGTATTCAGCATTTTCAATCCTACCCTTATCGGACAGATTACTAGAGGCCACCAGGTCCCGCTCACCGACGTTCCCAGGCTTAACAGCTGCCGGCCAAACAAATACAGATTTTCCTTCACAGCTTTACTTGGTCCGGGTCTCCTGCTAGCACTGGCACTGCAGCTTCTACCTCTGACAGCACTCCACACCTCATCCGGACATAAATGAGAAGGAGGCCTGGAACGCTGTGCCGGGGCGTGACCTCACTGGAGTCCGCTCCTCCTCCACTTCCTCTCCTTGGCCTAATAGCGTCCGGATCCTCCCTGCAAGCCAAGTAGGCCCCTTATGTTCTGCTGCTTCCCTGAGCTGGGCAAACATCTTCTCTAAGGCTGACATGACAAGGAACTGAATTGGAAAAAAGCAGTGACAGATGCTTTCACTGTTAAATTACCTCACAAGGGACAGCTTCTTTCCCGCTCAGCCCCTTAAGTAGCGTGAACCCAAGGCTCCTCCCCTTTCCTACCCGGCAACAACCAACCAAGGGCCGCATCTTCCCCCAGTTCAAAATTCCTTAGAGGTGAGCTCTGCCTCCTTACAGGGATATCCTATCTGACTTTCCTCAAAATAAGATTCTCTTCAGAAATTTGGCTGTTTGGCTTCAAGTGATGGTACATTTTTGAAATACTAAGATTTACCAGTTCAACAAATAAAGGGGACTTTCAGTCATGAAGTATAAAATGCTTCATGCTGAAAGTTCCTTCATTTGTCTGAAGCGTTTGCCACACTGAGCTTCTTGGGCAGCCCACGGCAGAACAATATTTTGCTGTGAGGTGATTTTAGCCAATAGCAAGCTAGCTCGACGGTATGGTGCCAGCTGACCCACACGGCTATTAGCTAAGAGGTGGAAACATCACCTCACGGCAAAATCTTTCACCTTCGGTGGATTCTTTCACCACCCTGCCATTTTCAGAATCCACCTGGGTGCAGCGTAGGCAAACCCGAAGCCTTAAAAAAAAACATGCAACCGCCCCCACAAAACAACGAAAAAACACGTAACCGCACAAAATAACAAAAAATCCTAACCGCCCGCATGAAGTATAACAAGAAAAACCTAACTTCCCGCGTGAAGTATTAACAAACACCTAAACTGCCATCCCCCCACATCACAATAAACCTAATTAACCTATTAACCCCTAAACCGCCAAACCCCTACATCGCAATAAACCTAATTACCCTATTAACGCCAAAACCGCCAAACCCCCACATCGCAATAAACCTAATTAACCTATTAACCCCTAAACCGCCAAACCCCCACAAAGCAAATAACTCATTTAATTACTAAGCCCACTAACCCAACACCCCCTAAATTAACCCCAATACTAAGTTACACTTAAATAAAAATAAATACAGACAAAAAAATACACAAAAAAGGTATATATGGCTGATATACTAGCCCAGAGGCTTGTGTGGATTGCTGCCGCTTCAAAAGTACACAGTACTGGATGCTGGATATAGCTGTGTGGATGATAAAACAGAACAAAGGGTGCAAACTCCTCTAAGTGTAATTCACTTTAAAACACCACAATTTTTATTTTAATGAATTAACACTCACACTTTCAGTCCTCAAACAATGTGAGGTATGTTTGATGTATAAAATGACCAATAAGGTCCCACAAAGATGTCTAAAACCAGTGCAAATGCCCTTGAAAAGCTTCCACAATCACAAGAGATTGTCCCATATGAGATGGAGTTCCATCCGGTATGCAGTTTAAAAGTTACAATAAAGTATATAAAAGAACCACCATGCCCACTGTCTTGATGTCACATCTGATCAGCTGTACTGAAGCCGGCTACACATCGAGCAGCTGGTGGGGTATTGTGGCGGTTCTTTTATATACTTTATTGTGACTTTTAAACTGCATACCGGATGGAATATATAATACAAAATACCTAACAATATATTAAAGGACTAGGGCACTATACTAGGCAACACAAAGAGTCCCCTAAAAAGAGGAAAAATGAAAAGCTGAATTATAGAACAACCCCTAGCACAGTGATGGCGAACCTTTTTGAGCCGAGTGCAACACAAAAGCAACTTGCATATCTCAAAGTACCAACACTACAATTAAACCTGAATACGAATGTTTTTTCATTAGAAAAACACTTCATACAACTGCTAATTAACTGCTTTTGTCTCAGAATAAAATACAGTCGAGAGACAGAAGGAGAGAGAGAGAGAAAGAAATACAGGAGGGAGAGAGAGGGGAGAGAGGGTGTGGGGAGAGAGAGGTGTGAGAGGGGGAGAGAAAGAGAGAGAGAGGGGGAGAGAGAGAGAGGAGAGAGAGACAGTGGAGAGAGAGAGAAATGGGAGAAAGAGGAGGGGGAGGGGGGAGAGAGGGGGGGGGAGAGGAGGGGAGGGGGAGAGAGAGAAGAGAAAGAGGGGAGAGAGGGGGAGAGAGAGGGGAGATAAAGGGGAGAGAGGGATGAGAAAGAGGGATGGGGTAGAGAGAGGGAGAGAGAGAGTGAGAGAGAGAGAGGGAGGAAAGAGAGGGGGAGAGAGAATTGAGAGGGGAGAGAGAGAGAGGGGATGGAGAGAGAGAGAGAGAGAGAGAGTAGAGAGAGGGGGAGAGGGAAATGAGAGAGAGGAAAGGGAGAGAGAAAGGTGAGAGAGGGGAGAGGGAGAGAGAGAGAGGGGGGGGAAAGAGAGAGGGAGAGAGAGAGAGGGGAGAGAGAGAAATGGGAGGGAGGGAGAGGGGAGGGAGGAGGGAGGGAGGAGAGAGGGGAGGGAGGAGGGAGGGAGGAGAGAGGGGAGGGAGGAGGGAGGGAGAGGGGAGGGAGGAGGGAGGGAGAGGGGAGGGAGGGAGAGGGGAGGGAGGAGGGAGAGGGGAGGGAGGAGGGAGAGGAGAGGGGAGGGAGGGAGAGGGGAGGGAGATGGGAGGGAGGAGGAGGGTAGAGAGAGATGAGGAGGAGGGTATAGAGAGAGAGAGAGGGGGGGGAGAAAGAGAGAGGGGAGAGAGAGAGAGGGGAGGGAGGGAGAGGGGAGAGGGGAGGGTGGAGGAGGGTAGAGAGAGATGAGAGAGAGGGTATAGAGAAATGGGAGAAAGACGGAGAGAGAGAGTGGGGAGGGAGAGGAGAGGGAGAGAGAGAGAGGGAGAGAGAGGGGAAGTGGAGAGAGAGATGACAGAGAGAGGGGAGAGAGAGGAGGGAGAGGGAAAGGAGATAGAGGGGAGATGGGGGGAGAGGGGAGAGGGGAGGGTGGAGGAGGGTAGAGAGAGATGAGAGAGAGGGTAGAGAGAAATGGGAGAAAGACGGAGAGAGAGAGTGGGGAGGGAGAGGAGAGGGAGAGAGAGAGAGAGAGAGGGGAAGTGGAGAGAGAGATGAGAGAGAGAGGGGAGAGAGAGGAGGGAGAGGGAAAGGAGATAGAGGGGAGATGGGGGGAGAGAAAGATGAGAGGAGAGAGAGGGAAAGGAGATAGAGGGGGGAGAGAAAGAGAGAGGGAGGGGGATAGAGAGGAGAGAGAGAGAGGAGAGGACGAGGGGAGGGAGAGAGTGAAGAGAGAGAGAGGGGGGAGAGGGGAGAGAGAGAAAGGAGAGAGAGAGAAAGACAGAGGGGGAGAGAGAGACATGGGGGAGAAAGAGAGAAAGAGAGAGGGGAGAGAGAGAGAGAGAGAGGGTAGGGGAAAGAGAGGGGAGAGAGAGATGGAAAGGGGGAGAGAGAGAGTTGAGGGGGAGAGAGAGAGGAGAGAGAGACGGGGGAGGGTGAGAGGGGAGAGAGAGGGGGAGAGGGAGAGATAGAGAGAGAAAACTTAAGCAGCTATGTTAAATGGTAACAAAAAGCAATGAGATAATGGCTGACATTTTTTTTTTTTTAAAAGATAGAGCAGTAATAGCCACACCAACAAATGTACAAGAAAAACATATATTAGCACACTATTGAAAATAGAAGCTGGCCATCAGAAGTGTAAATTGGGTACCACTGTCATAAACAGTCCTAAATGAGACTGCTGGCGTAGCACAAATCATCTGTCAGGAGCTTACACCCAGGAACATTGCTTCACAGTGCAATGGGGCTACATCAGCAAGACAAGAGAACCGCTTTACATTACATCAGCAGAGAGGGCTGAATTACCCGGCCAGTCTGTCGCTTCCAGAATCTTACTTCCTCATTTGCTGCTGCTGTTTTGCTCTTTGCCTCCACCAGTGCTTTTACTATTTGCGCACACTTCCTGGTGTGGGTAGTGGAATTTGGCGGGCTGAGTTACTATCACGCTCTGCCTTCGTAGTTTGTGTGTGGGCCTGCCACGCTCTACAGACCATACAAGTCCCTTGAAAACAATATGCAATGTTTGCAGAGAGAGAGGGGAGAGAAAGGGAAGAGAGAGAGGGGAAGGGGAGAGAGAGGGTAGAGAGAGAGATAGGGGTAGAGAAAGAGAGGGGGGGGAGAAAGAGGGGGGAGAGAGAGAAATGAAAGAGAGACAGAGGAGAGAGAGTGGAGAGACAGAGGGGGGGGGAGAAATGAGAGAGAGGGCAGAGAGATATAGGGGGAGAGAGAGGAAAGGGAGAGTGAGATGAGAGAGAGGGGAGAGAGGAAAGGGAGAGGGGGGAGAAAGAGAGAGGGGGAGAGAGAGAGGGGGGGAGAGAGAGAAAAAGGAGGTAGAGGGGAGGGGGAGAGGGGAGGGAGGGAGAGAGTGGAGAGAGAGATAGAAAGGGGGGAGAGAGAGGGGGGAGAGAGGGGAGGGAGAGGGGGGAAGAGAGAGGGAGGGGAGAGAGGGGAATATGAGAGAGAGAGAGAGAGAGAGGGGAGAGAGAGGAGAGGGAAGGAAAGGAGATAGAGGGGGGAAGAGAGAGATGAGAGAGAGAGAGAGAGAGAGAGAGAGGGAAAGGAAATAGAGGGGGGAGAGAGAGAGGGGAGCGGGGGAAGGGAGAGGGGGAAGGGAGAGGGGGGAGGGAGAGAGAGGGGAGGGAGAGAGAGAGTGGAGAGGGAGAGGGGGGAGAGAGAGAGAGAGTGGAGAAGAGAGAAATGAGAGAGAGAGAGGGGATAGAGAGGAGGGAGAGGGGAGAGTGAAAGGAGAGAGAGAGGGGAGGGAGAGGAGAGATAGAAAGGAGAAAGAGAGAGAGGGGGAGAGAGGGGAGAGAGAGAGAGGGGAGGGAGGGGGAAGGGGAGAGAGATGAGAGAGAGAGGGGAGAGAGAGGAGAGGGAGGGAAAGGATATAGATGGGAGAGAAGGGGGGAGAGAGAGAGATGGGAGAGAAGGGGGGAGAGAGAGAGAGGCGAAGAGAGAGAGAGGGGAGAGAGGGGAGGGGGATAGAGAGAGAAGGAGAGAGGTTAGTAAGAGAGGGGAGGGGGAGAGAGAGAGTAGAGCGAGGGTAGAGAGAGGAGAGGATGAGGGGAGAGAGAGAGAAAGAGAGAGGTGAGGGAGAGAGTAGGGATAGAGTGGAGAGAGAGAGAGACCATACAAGTCCCTTGAAAACAATATGCAATGTTTGCAGAGAGAGAGAGAGGGGAGAGAAAGGGAAGAAAGAGAGGGGAAGGGTAGAGAGAGGGTAGAGAGAGAGATAGGGGTAGAGAAAGAGAGAGAGGGGGAAGGGAGAGAGAGGGGGAGAAAGAGAGAGGGGGAGAGCGAGAAATGAAAGAGAGACAGAGGAGAGAGAGTGGAGAGACAGAGGGGGGAGAGAGAAATGAGAGAGAGAGAGAGAGAGAGAGGAAAGGGAGAGTGAGATGAGAGAGAGGGGAGAGATGAAAGGGAGAGGGGGGGGAGAGAGAGGGGGGAGAGAGAGAAATGGGAGGGAGAGGGGAGGGAGAGGGGAGGGAGGGAGAGGGCAGGGCTTGCCACGCTCTACAGACCATACAAGTGCCTTGAAAACAATATGTGATGTTTGCAGAGTTATGGCTCGCGTGCCAACAGACTGGCCTCTGAGTGCCACCTTTGGCATGTGTGCCATAGGTTTGCCATCGCTTCCCTAGCACATTCATGCCCTCCCCTCTAAACTGAATCCAGGAACTCATTTTGCTGCCTGTTTTATCTGAATTTTCATAACTTAAAATGTACCTTGAAACCTGAACTTGCCATAAAACTTTAAAGGGACATTTTACACTAGATTTTTCTTTGCATAAATGTTTTGTAGATGATCCATTTATATAGTCCACCTGGGGTGTTTTTGTAAAAAAATTATAGTTTTGCTTCTTTTTAATAAACGTGCTGATTTTCTGACTCCTAACCAAGCCCCAAAGTTTTAGATGTATACTGATGTATACAGACTTCAGACTGTTTGTATAATCGGTGTATTCATATGCAGAGGAGGGGGGAGGGTCTGCTATCAGCCCCTTTCAGTTGTTGTCCCAGCCTATCCTCATCAACAGTGTTAAATTGGGCACTTCTAAGTAAGTTTAAAAAAAAAATTATACTGAATTTTTATATCAGTATCTGTGTATATTATTCTTTATAGTAGTGACTATTACATGCAGTTAAATGACAATTGTTGTATTCTGTCCCTTTAACATAGGCACTGGTATATTGATCCATTGTTTTTATGCCTGATGAAAAGACCGGTGTAGGTCTAGAAACGCGTAGCAGTTTGTTTGGAATAAAATTCATTTATTTTATATACGGAAGTTGTCCTCTGTTCTCTTTTGAGCCTTCCTGGTTAAGGTGTCAAAGTTTTCGATCCACTGCAGTGCTTCCTCCCTGACAAAGGTTTGAAATTGTCTGATTCACCACAGTGTCTGACTCGCGAGCTGCAGCTGCACAGACGCACACCAATCAAGTGAACGCTGAATACCAGCTGTGTACAACCTGCCGGAGGCCACCCAGTGTGCTAACCACTGAAAGTGTTAGCCTGCCTGTCAGCACCGGTTACAATACGGTGCATCGTTTTCCGGTAAGCGACGATAATAATTACCCATTTGAACTTTGATCCAACAATATCACCCTATGTGGCGCCCTCTTTTTTATCTCTAATTACAGATATCTCCTTTCCGAAGACCAGAGGAGCTTTTGCCGCCAGTATATTTGAGTGCAAGATTCAGCACTATCAACTCACATGAACTTTATGGTTTGTTTTTAGACCAATACCACGTATTAACTTTTTTCAGCGCACCCCGCACACGGTTCCCCTAGGGGTTCCCTTCTCATGACTGGTATATTGTGTTCATTGTATTACACTTTTTCATAGTGTCTTGTAAAATATTTTTTTTTCTTTGGTTGTCACTTATTGCAGCTTGCATCAAACAAATCTAAATCAGATTCCTCCGTTTTGAATTATGTAAGGAAATACTTTATATTTTTTCTTAGAAAGTGGACAAAGGAATCCATTACACCTGAGTGTTTTCTTTTATCTCTCTGTAAATGGTTATTTTTCCTAGAATGTTACTATGTTTGGCTCTACCATAAAAAAGATTTATCTTCATATTTTCCCTTCTCTGTGTATTATGGATTTGACCCAAATATATCTGAAATAATTTGAATTTCATTGGTTTATTACAAAAAAAACAAAAGACCTTATTTGTGGCCACAGTGATGCTAACATTCCTTGTGTGATAGATTTGGTCCATGTGTGTAATGCGCTCATGAAATCATGTGACCCACTTCATTATAGTTGTATTCTATGTGGCCCATTTATCAAGCTCCGTAAGAAGCTTGTGGGCCCGTGTTTCTGGCAAGTTTTTAGACTCGCCAGAAACACAGACCGCTGCTCCATAACCCTGTCCTCCTGCTCTGAGCAGGCGCACAGGAATCGCCGGAATTCAACCCGATTGAGTACGATCGGGTTGATTGACACCCCCTGCTGGCGGCCGATTGTGAGCTGCTGGTGCAATGCTGAATACGGAGAGCGTATTGCTCTCCACATTCAGCGAGGTCTTGCGGACCTGATCCGTACTGTCGGATCAGGTCCACAAGACCTTTGTTAAATAGGCCTCTTCGTCTTAGCTCTATCATATTTACCATGTTTATTTATGATCCTCTAGGATTTGCAGCCACATTTCCTGCAATTTATACTTGCTTTTCTACTTTAGATCAACCATATAAACACACTTTCTACTCTACAAATGTTCCCCTGCTTTTTAATAGAAACCTGCTTGCTATGTAACATAGCTATTACTTTATACATTCACTTCAGGGGCCACAAATGTTTTTGTTTCTTTCTTTCCTTCACTTCAAACTGTATATGCATGAAAACTGTAGTCAGGGATGCATCACTTCTTGAATTATTTCCTCCATTTTTACTAACCATTAATTGTAACGACTGTTTACATTATAATTGCTATGCATTCTTTTGATATTTTATTTATGTAACAGCCTTATAAGTTACCATGACAACACTTTTGGTGCAATTTTTGAATAACTGGGGGTGGGGTTATGTCTTTATATTCACTTGTTTGGCTATGATTCACTGTCTGAGGAAGGGGAGTGTCCCCCCAAAATTTTTAAAAGGACCAGCGAGTGCCGCATTTTTTACTTTTATGTATGTCTATATATATATATATATATATATATATATATATATATATATATATACAGAGAGTGCAGAATTATTAGGCAAGTTGTATTTTTGAGGATTCATTTTATTATTGAACAACAACCATGTTCTCAATGAACCCAAAAAACTCATTAATATCAAAGCTGAATATTTTTGGAAGTAGTTTTTAGTTTTTTTTTAGTTATAGCTATTTTAGGGGGATATCTGTGTGTGCAGGTGACTATTACTGTGCATAATTATTAGGCAACTTAACAAAAAACAAATATATACCCATTTCAATT
This sequence comes from Bombina bombina, assembly GCF_027579735.1. Lineage (NCBI taxonomy): Eukaryota > Metazoa > Chordata > Amphibia > Anura > Bombinatoridae > Bombina > Bombina bombina. Next base: position 228,850,718 of record NC_069504.1, on the reverse strand, counting down.
ATTTATTTTTACCAGTGAAACCAATATAACATCTCAACATTCACAAATATACATTTCTGACATTCAAAAACAAAACAAAAACAAATCAGTGACCAATATAGCCACCTTTCTTTGCAAGGATACTCAAAAGCCTGCCATCCATGGATTCTGTCAGTGTTTTGATCTTTTCACCATCAACAATGCGTGCAGCAGCAACCACAGCCTCCCAGACACTGTTCAGAGAGGTGTACTGTTTTCCCTCCTTGTAAATCTCACATTTGATGATGGACCACAGGTTCTCAATGGGGTTCAGATCAGGTGAACAAGGAGGCCATGTCATTAGATTTTCTTCTTTTATACCCTTTCTTGCCAGCCACGCTGTGGAGTACTTGGACGCGTGTGATGGAGCATTGTCCTGCATGAAAATCATGTTTTTCTTGAAGGATGCAGACTTCTTCCTGTACCACTGCTTGAAGAAGGTGTCTTCCAGAAACTGGCAGTAGGACTGGGAGTTGAGCTTGACTCCATCCTCAACCCGAAAAGGCCCCACAAGCTCATCTTTGATGATACCAGCCCAAACCAGTACTCCACCTCCACCTTGCTGGCGTCTGAGTCGGACTGGAGCTCTCTGCCCTTTACCAATCCAGCCACAGGCCCATCCATCTGGCCCATCAAGACTCACTCTCATTTCATCAGTCCATAAAACCTTAGAAAAATCAGTCTTGAGATATTTCTTGGCCCAGTCTTGACGTTTCAGCTTGTGTGTCTTGTTCAGTGGTGGTCGTCTTTCAGCCTTTCTTACCTTGGCCATGTCTCTGAGTATTGCACACCTTGTGCTTTTGGGCACTCCAGTGATGTTGCAGCTCTGAAATATGGCCAAACTGGTGGCAAGTGGCATCTTGGCAGCTGCACGCTTGACTTTTCTCAGTTCATGGGCAGTTATTTTGCGCCTTGGTTTTTCCACACGCTTCTTGCGACCCTGTTGACTATTTTGAATGAAACGCTTGATTGTTCGATGATCACGCTTCAGAAGCTTTGCAATTTTAAGAGTGCTGCATCCCTCTGCAAGATATCTCACTATTTTTGACTTTTCTGAGCCTGTCAAGTCCTTCTTTTGACCCATTTTGCCAAAGGAAAGGAAGTTGCCTAATAATTATGCACACCTGATATAGGGTGTTGATGTCATTAGACCACACCCCTTCTCATTACAGAGATGCACATCACCTAATATGCTTAATTGGTAGTAGGCTTTCGAGTCTATACAGCTTGGAGTAAGACAACATGCATAAAGAGGATGATGTGGTCAAAATACTCATTTGCCTAATAATTCTGCACTCCCTGTATATATATATATATATAGCAAACAGATGAAGTCCAGCACTCACTTACAAGGACTCATTAAAAGCAAAAATGGAAGTTAGTTACCACATCTGGCCAAATGGGACAAGCGCAGGTACCACGTCAAGGTCTCTCCCAAAACCTGGGTCCCCAAACAGCCAAACAATGCATTCTGTCAATCAAACAAACTGGGAACAAGTGAAGGGTGCACAGACTTATGTAATCACCCTAGACCAGTGTTTTTCAACCAGTGTGCCGTGGCACACTAGTGTGCCGTGAGAGATCCTCAGGTGTGCCACGGCAGACTGACAACAGTGTGACATATTTCTCTTGTTAAGTGTGTTCAGTCCACGGGTCATCCATTACTTATGGGATATATTCTCCTTCCCAACAGGAAGTTGCAAGAGGATCACCCAAGCAGAGCTGCTATATAGCTCCTCCCCTCACATGTCATATCCAGTCATTCTCTTGCAACCCTCAACAAAGGAGGTCGCGAGAGGAGTTGGAGTATTTACTTAATTATTCTTCAATCAAAAGTTTGTTATTTTAAATGGCACCGGAATGTGCTGTTTTTTTCTATCTCAGGCAGTATTTGGAAGAAGAAACTGCCTGCGTTTTCTATGATCTTAGCAGGCGTAACTAAGATCCACTGGCTGTTCTCGACATTCTGAGGAGTGGGGTAACTTCAGAAAATGGGAATAGCATGCGGGGTCTCCCGCAAATGAGGTATGTGCAGTACAATATTTTCTGGGAATGGAATTGACTAAGAAAACACTGCTGTTACCCGTATGATGTAAGTACAGCCTTGAATGCAGTAGTAGTGACTGGCATCAGGCTGATAAATGTATGCACAGTAGAGTTATTTTCTAGGGACTAGAATTTGACTGAAAAAATACTGTTAATACTGATATAATGTGTGAGCCTTAACTGTAGTAGAAGCGACTGATAGCAGGCTTAGTAATAACTTTACACAGCATCTGAAATGTTGTTTTTTCAAACGTTTACTGGCATGTTAATCGTTTTGTGAGGTACTTTGGTGATAAATCTTTTTGGGCATGATTTTTTTCCACATGGCTAACGTATATTTCTGCATAGAAACCGTTATATCAGGTCTCCCACTGTTGTAATAGGAGTGGGAGGGACCTTTTTTTAGCGCCTTGTTGCGCAGTTAGAATTCTAGCACAGTCTTCCTGCTTCTTCCTCTTTGATCCAGGACGTCTCCAGAGAGTTCAGGGATCTTCAAAAGTCGTTTTTGAGGGAGGTAATCAGTCACAGCAGACTTTGACTGTGATAAAAGCGTTAAATCTTAATTTGATATCCGTTTTTGGGTACTGAGGGGTTAATCATCCTTTTGCTAATGGGTGCAATCCTCTGCTAATTGATACATTTAAAGAATTGTTGACTATAACTGAATTAGTTCTTTGTTATTCAACTGTGTTTTTAAAAAAAAAAAAAAAAAAAGCGCTGCAGCGTTTTTTATATTGCTTGTAAACTTATTGAAAGTAATTTCCATTCATTGCTAGTCTGTTTAAACATGTCTGATACAGAGGAATCTGCTTGTTCATTATGTTTAAAAGCCGATGTGGAGCCCAATAGAAATATGTGTACCAATTGTATTGATATTACTTTGAATAAAAGTCAATCTGTACCGATAAAGAAATTATCACCAGACAACGAGGGGGAAGTTATGCCATCTAACTCTCCTCACGTGTCAGTACCTTCGTCTCCCGCTCGGGAGGTGCGTAAGATTGAGGCGCCAAGTACATCAAGGCCCTTACAAATCACTTTACATGATATGGCTAATGTTATGAAAGAAGTATTATACAATATGCCCGAGTTAAGAGGCAAGCGCGACAGCTCTGGGTTAAGGACAGAGCGCGCCGATGACACGAGAGCCATGTCTGATACTGCGTCACAATTTGCAGAACATGAGGACGGAGAGCTTCATTCTGTGGGTGACGGTTCTGATTCGGGGAGACCGGATTCAGAAATGTCAAATTTTAAATTTAAGCTTGAGAACCTCCGCATGTTGCTAGGGGAGGTGTTAGCGGCTCTGAATGATTGTGACACAGTGGCAATCCCAGAGAAATTATGTAGGCTGGATAAATACTATGCGGTACCGGTGTGTACTGACGTTTTTCCTATACCAAAGAGGCTTACAGAGATTATTAGCAAGGAGTGGGATAGACCCGGTGTGCCTTTTTCCCCTCCTCCGATATTTAGAAAAATGTTCCCTATAGATGCTACCACACAAGACTTATGGCAGACGGTCCCTAAGGTGGAGGGAGCAGTTTCTACTTTAGCCAAGCGTACCACTATCCCGGTGGAGGATAGCTGTGCTTTCTCAGATCCAATGGATAAAAAATTAGAGGGTTACCTTAAGAAAATGTTTGTTCAACAAGGTTTTATATTACAGCCTCTTGCATGCATTGCGCCTGTCACTGCTGCAGCGGCATTCTGGTTTGAGTCTCTGGAAGAGGCGATTCGCACAGCACCATTGGATGAATCTTTGAGCAAGATTAGAACCCTTAAGCTGGCTAATGCGTTTGTTTCGGATGCCGTAGTGCATTTAACCAAACTTACGGCTAAGTATTCCGGATTCGCCATACAGGCGCGCAGAGCGCTATGGCTTAAATCCTGGTCAGCAGATGTAACTTCTAAGTCTAAACTACTAAACATTCCTTTCAAAGGGCAGACCTTATTTGGGCCCGGCTTGAAGGAAATTATTGCTGACATTACTGGAGGTAAGGGCCACACCCTTCCTCAGGACAGGGCCAAATCAAAGGCCAAACAGTCTAATTTTCGTGCCTTTCGTAATTTCAAGGCAGGGGCAGCATCAACTTCCTCCGCTCCAAAACAGGAAGGAACTACTGCTCGTTACAGACAGGGTTGGAAAGGCAACCAGTCATGGAACAAGGGCAAGCAGGCCAGAAAGCCTACTTCCGCCCCTAAGACAGCATGAAGACAGGGCCCCCTTTCCGGAGACGGATCTAGTGGGGGGCAGACTTTCTCTCTTCGCCCAGGCTTGGGCAAGAGATGTACAGGATCCCTGGACGTTGGAGATTATATCTCAGGGATACCTTCTGGATTTCAAAACTTCTCCTCCACAAGGGAGGTTTCATCTGTCAAGGTTATCAACAAACCTAGTAAAGAAAGAGGCATTTCTACAATGTGTACAAGACTTCTTAGTGATGGGAGTGATCCACCCAGTTCCGCGAACGGAACAGGGGCAAGGGTTTTATTCAAATCTGTTTGTGGTTCCCAAGAAAGAGGGAACCTTCAGACCAATCTTAGACTTACAAATCTTAAACAAATTCCTAAGGGTTCCATCGTTCAAGATGGAAACCATTCGGACCATCCTACCCATGATCCAAGAGGGTCAATATATGACCACAGTGGACTTAAAGGATGCCTACCTTCACATACCGATTCACAAAGATCATTATCGGTACCTAAGGTTTGCCTTTCTAGACAGGCATTACCAGTTTGTAGCTCTTCCCTTCGGGTTAGCTACGGCCCCGAGAATTTTTACAAAGGTTCTGGGCTCACTTCTGGCGGTACTAAGACCACGAGGCATAGCGGTGGCTCCGTACCTAGACGACATTCTGATACAAGCGTCAAGTTTTCAAAATGCAAAGTCTCATACAGAGATAGTTCTAGCATTTCTGAGGTCGCATGGGTGGAAAGTGAACGTGGAAAAGAGTTCTCTGTTACCACTCACAAGGGTCCCTTTTCTAGGGACTCATAGATTCTGTAGAGATGAAGATTTACCTGACGGAGTCCAGGTTATCAAAGATTCTCAATGCTTGCCGTGTCCTTCACTCCATTCCAAGCCCATCAGTAGCTCAGTGCATGGAAGTAATCGGCTTAATGGTCGCGGCAATGGACATAGTGCCATTTGCGTGCCTACATCTCAGACCGCTGCAACTATGCATGCTAAGTCAATGGAACGGGGATTACTCAGATCTGTCCCCTTTGCTAAATCTGGACCAGGAGACCAGAGATTCTCTTCTCTGGTGGTTGTCACGGGTTCATCTGTCCAAAGGAATGACTTTTCGCAGACCAGATTGGACGATTGTAACAACAGATGCCAGCCTACTAGGCTGGGGAGCAGTCTGGAACTCCCTGAAGGCTCAGGGATTGTGGACTCAGGAGGAGAGACTCCTCCCGATAAACATTCTAGAATTAAGAGCTATATTCAATGCTCTTCTAGCTTGGCCTCAGTTAGCAACACTGAGGTTCATCAGATTTCAGTCGGACAACATCACGACTGTGGCTTACATTAATCATCAAGGGGGAACCAGGAGTTCCCTAGCGATGTTGGAAGTCTCGAAGATAATTCGCTGGGCAGAGTCTCACTCTTGCCACCTGTCAGCGATCTACATCCCAGGTGTGGAGAACTGGGAGGCGGATTTTCTAAGTCGCCAGACCTTTCATCCGGGGGAGTGGGAACTCCACCCGGAGGTATTTGCTCAACTGATTCGTCATTGGGGCAAACCGGATCTGGATCTCATGGCATCTCGCCAGAACGCCAAGCTTCCTTGTTACGGATCCAGGTCCAGGGACCCGGGTGCGGTGCTGGTAGATGCACTAGCAGCCCCTTGGGTTTTCAACATAGCTTATGTGTTTCAACCTTTTCCGTTGCTACCTCGACTGATTGCCAGGATCAAACAGGAGAGAGCATTGGTGATTCTGATAGCGCCTGTGTGGCCACGCAGGACCTGGTATGCAGACCTAGTGGACATGTCGTCCTGTCCACCATGGTCTCTACCCCTGAGGCAGGACCTTCTAATTCAGGGTCCTTTCAACCATCCAAACCTAATTTCTCTGAGGCTGACTGCTTGGAAATTGAACGCTTGATTCTATCAAAGCGTGGGTTTTCGGATTCGGTTATTGATACATTAATACAGGCTCGGAAACCTGTTACCAGAAAAATTTACCACAAGATATGGCGTAAATATTTATATTGGTGTGAATCCAAGAGTTACTCATGGAGTAAGGTTAGGATTCCTAGGATATTGTCTTTTCTACAAGAGGGTTTAGAAAAGGGCTTATCCGCTAGTTCACTAAAGGGACAGATTTCTGCTCTGTCTATTCTTTTACACAAGCATCTGGCAGAGAATCCAGACGTCCAGGCTTTTTGTCAGGCTTTGGCTAGGATTAAGCCTGTGTTTAAAGCTGTTGCTTCTCCGTGGAGCTTAAACTTGGTTCTTAAAGTTCTTCAGGGTGTTCAGTTTGAACCCCTTCATTCCATTGATATTATGCTTTTATCTTGGAAAGTTCTGTTTTTGATGGCTGTGATTCTCCTTATCTGATCTTTCATTCAGACAAGGTAGTCCTGCATACTAAACCTGGGTTTAAGGTTGTTTCTAACAGGAATATCAATCAAGAGATTGTTGTTCCATCGTTATGCCCTAATCCTTCTTCAAAGAAGGAACGTCTTTTGCATAATCTAGACGTGGTCTGTGCCCTGAAGTTCTACTTACAGGCAACTAAAGATTTTCGACAAACTTCTTCTCTGTTTGTCGTTTACTCTGGACAGAGGAGAGGTCAAAAGGCTTCGGCTACCTCTCTCTCTTTTTGGCTTCGTAGCATAATATGCTTAGCCTATGAGACTGCTGGACAGCAGCCTCCTGAAAAAATTACAGCTCATTCCACTAGAGCTGTGGCTTCCACCTGGGCCTTTAAGAATGAGGCCTCTGTTGAACAGATTTGCAAGGCTGCAACTTGGTCTTCACTTCATACTTTTTCCAAATTTTACAAATTTGACACTTTTGCTTCTTCGGAGGCTGTTTTTGGGAGAAAGGTTCTACAGGCAGTGGTTCCTTCTGTTTAATGTTCCTGCCTTGTCCCTCCCATCATCCGTGTACTTTAGCTTTGGTATTGGTATCCCATAAGTAATGGATGACCCGTGGACTGAACACACTTAACAAGAGAAAACATAATTTATGCTTACCTGATAAATTTATTTCTCTTGTAGTGTGTTCAGTCCACGGCCCGCCCTGTCTTTTTGAGGCAGGTTCTAAATTTTAAATTATAACTCCAGTCACCACTGCACCCTATAGTTTCTCCTTTCTCGTCTTGTTTCGGTCGAATGACTGGATATGACATGTGAGGGGAGGAGCTATATAGCAGCTCTGCTTGGGTGATCCTCTTGCAACTTCCTGTTGGGAAGGAGAATATATTCCATAAGTAATGGATGACCCGTGGACTGAACACACTACAAGAGAAATAAATTTATCAGGTAAGCATAAATTATGTTTTTTTAAACTTTGCTTGTTTTTTACTCCCAGTGCAGGGGTAGTTTGTAGGAGGCATGGCATAACGGCACAATACATACAGTATGTGTGTGTTTGTGTGTATGTGTATATATATATATGCTGTATTAGGCTACAATGTGTGATTTTTTTGGGATGGTGGTGTGCCACAGGATTTTTTAATGTAAAAAAGTGTGCCACGACAAAAAAAAGGTTAAAAATCACTGCCCTAGACATATACAAAACACGGAAGGGGATTGCACTCTCAGACTGGACTGGGTACACATCCCATGACCCTGCAATATGCACAGCCCTGGGTGTTCAATAGCACTCTCAAGAAGCTGCACTGTCCCCAGAGTCCCAGGCAGTTAACCCCAGACAGGTCTGGGTGCAAGGCCCATAGGGAAAATTACAAAACAAATTAATACAGCACATAGAGGAATTCCTGCACTCACATGCACTCAACTAAGATTAAAAGCAAAAATGGAGGAGTTAGTTACCGCATCTGGCCAAATGGGACAAGCCCAGGTACCACGTCAAACCTTTTAAACCAGCTGCAGGGTATACAATGTATGAGGTATTGCTTATTTGGGTTTAATTTTGTATATAAAATATCTGGTTTTATTTTTTCAAAACCACAAACCATTTAAATGGGTTGAGATTGTAGTCAAATCAGATTTCCTGTAAGTCCAATACTTAGGGCAAGATATTTAAAAGTCGCCGGTATGGAGAAAAATCATGCAAAATCATTGGGATTTTTTTAGACCTTATATTGCAATGTGGGTGTCTCTCATTCACATACAAAACTCTGCATAGTGAGATGAATATCCTTTAAATTAACCCCTTAATGACAGAGGACTTACCAGGTACGTCATGGAAAAACATTCCCTTAATGACAATTGACGTACCTGGTACGTCCTCTGTTGTTAGAAGCGCTGGAAGCAATCATGATCGCTTCCAGCTGCTTACAAGGGATTGTAGTGATGCCTCAATATTGAGGCATCACTGCAATCCCTTATTTTACCCACCGATGCAGAAAGGGCCACTCTGTGGCCCTCTCTGCATCGGACTATAGTGATCTCACATTCGTTGGTGGGTGGGAGCAGCTTCTGGGAGGACCGTTAAGTATATGCTCCCGATCGGTATTAGTCTTGAGTAGTTCCTGCAATATCGGCGGTTGCGGCGGGGGGGGGAGCGGGGGACGGGTGCGCGCGCGTGCGCGTGCATGCAAAATATGACCGGAAGAAATAGAAAAAAAAAATATATAATTAATGCAGATGCCTGGGGTCCTGGGGATCTTCTTTGAGTAGTAAGGGATCTGGGAGGGGGAGGGATGTAGATTATTAAGGGGGGCCCAGCTACACTACAGAAAACATATTTTTGATCTAAAAGGTAAAAAAAAAAACTATTTTTGGGGGCAAATTGGGTACTGGCAGACAGCTGCCAGTACCCAAAATGGCGGCAAATAGGTAGAGGGGGAGGGTTAGAAAGATGTATGGGGGGTCAGGGAGGTTGTGGGGTAAGGGGGGATGCAGACTGCAGACAGTATGAAAAAAGAAATAAAAAAAAAATAAAAAATGATTTTTATTTCAGTACTGGCAGACTTTCTGCCAGTACTTAAGATGGCGGTGACAATTGTGAGGTGGGGGAGGGAAGAGAGCTGTTTGAGGGAGGTCAGGGGGGGATCAGGGGGTGGGATGTGTCAGGTGGGAGGCTGATCTCTACACTAAAGCTAAAAATTAACCCTACAAGCTACCTAATTAACCCCTTAACTGCTGGGCATATTACAAGTGTGGTGCGCAGCAGCATTTAACGGCCTTATTATTACCAAAAAGCAACGCCAAAGCCATATATGTTTGCTATTTCTGAACAAAGGGGATCCCAGAGAAACATTTACAACCATTTGTGCCATAATTGCACAAGTTGTTTGTAAATAATTTCAGTGAGAAACCTAAAATTGTGAAAAATGTAACAGTTTTTTTTTTATTTGATTGTATTTGGCGGTGAAATGGTGGCATGAAATATACCAAAATGGGCCTAGATCAATACTTTAGGATGTCTTCTAAATAAAAATATATACATGTCAAGGGATATTCAGGTTTTCCTGACAGATATCAGGGTTCCAATGTAACTAGCGCTAATTTTTAAAAAAAAGTGGCTTGGAAATAGCAAAGTGCTACTTGTATTTATGGCCCTATAACTTGCAAAAAAAAAAAAGAACATGTAAACATTGGGTATTTCTAAACTCAGGACAAAATTTAGAAACTATTTAGCATGGGTGTTTTTTGGTGGTTGTAGATGTGTAACAGATTTTGGGGGTCAAAGTTAGAAAAAGTGTGTTTTTTTCCATTTTTTCCTCATATTTTGTATTTTTTTTTTTTACAGTAAATTATAAGATATGATGGAAATAATGGTATATTTAGAAAGTCCATTTAATGGCGAGAAAAACGGTATATAATATGTGTGGGTACAGTAAATGAGTAAGAGGAAAATTACAGCTAAACACAAACACTGCAGAAATTTAAAAATAGCCATTGTCATTAAGGGTAAGAAAATTGAAAAATGGTCTGGTCATTAAGGGGTTAAAATGTGTTTTTCTAACATTTTTCAGACCTTTCCATAGTGAAGAGATTTCTTAGATCATCTCACCTGAACGGCAAGCTTTTGAATATCAGGCCTTTAGAGAGAGCAATTTTTAAAATTAACATTTTATTGCTTATCTCTCCTACCACCCACCGGAAGTGTAATTTCTTCTGCAGGCTATGTTTACACAACTTTTCTATAGTCTATACTTAAGTAAACTAGGGATACCACAGGAAGAACCAGCTATCTCAAATGCCAAAATAAAGAAAAAAATAGCTTTTTGTAAACAATATTAATATACTCCAGCAGGTAAAATGGATAATCGGTAACAATATAAAGGGGAGAAAAATGTAGGCTAAACTGCCCCTTTACGTAAATCTAGACCCGTAACTGGCTTTATATCATGGATTATACAATTAGTTTACAGTAGATTAATTAAAGCTTTACTGAATATAGACCTGGATATTGTTATGTTTTGACCACTAACAGCACCGCAGCTATTACAAGTCTTGTCTGTATAGCCTTTTAGCCTGTAACGCAATGTCAGTCCCGCACACGTAAAAATTACGTTTTTTCATGGGACTTCCATAGCGCAGCCATTACAAGTTTTGCGGTGAGGCTAAAAAGCTTGCGTTCCAGCCTATATCGACAAGATCCATTTAACAATCTGAAAGCAATAGTTATGAGTTTTACGCAACAAAACTGTTACATAAAACTCATAACTAAAGTGTTACAAAGTACACTAAACACCCATAAACTACCTATTAACCCCTAAACTGAGGCCCTCCCACATCGCAAATACTATATTTAAGTTATTAACCCCTAATCTGCCGCTCCCGACATCGCCGCCACTAATAAAATTAATTTACCCCTATTCCGCCACTCCCGACATTGCCGCCACTATACTAAAGTTATTAACCCCTATTTCCCCGCACCCCAACATCGTCCACACTATAATGATTCGAATCAGCCAATAGAATGAGAACTGCTTAAATCCTATTGGCTGATTTGAACAGCCAATATGATTTTAGCAGCCCTAATTCCTATTGACTGATTCAAATTGTTCAGCCAATCGGAATGCAATGGTACCCCCAGTATAAAAGGGGTACCTTGCATTTCAATCCTCAGTGTGCGGCGGACGATCGCAGCAAGAGGTCATCCACGTTGGATCAATGGACCTGGACCTTCCCCTTGGACCTTCGCCTGGACCTCCGCCTTGGACCATCACCTGGACCTCCGCCTTGGACCTTCGTCTGGACCTAAGCGCATTGCCGCTCCGCCTCTGCTGGGATGAAGAAGATGCAGGTCCCGCGGTGGATGAAGATGGAGCCATCTGGATGAAGATGCCGTCTGGATGAAGATGGAGCCGCTGGGATAAAGATTGTTGAAGTGGGACTTTAACAACTGTGAGTACCTAAAGAGGGGTTAGTATTAGGTTTTTTTAAGGTTTTTTGGGGTGGTTTTTTTTTAGATTAGGGTGGGCACTCTTAAAAGAGCTGAATGCCCTTTTAAGGGCAGCAAAAGAGCTGTATGCCCTATTCAGGGCAATGCCCACACAAATGCTTTTTTAAGGGCAATGGGTAGATTAGTTTTTATAGATAGTTTTTTTTATTTTGTGGGTTTGGGGGGGGTTTGTAATATTAGTGGGTCTTTGTATTTTTTTTTTCAGAAAAAGAGCTGATATCTTTAGGGCAATGCCCTACAAAAGGCCAAAAGTTTATTCTAGAATAGGTTTCTTTTATTTTGGGGTGTTTTTTTTAAAATGGGTTTTGGAATAGGAATAATTTTTATTTTGGATAATTCGTCTGTTATTTTGTATAATGTTTTGTTTTTGTTTTGGGGTGTTTGTTTTTTTTAGATTAGGGTTCGGGCATTTTATAAAATAGCTGAATGCCCTTTTAAGAGCAGGAAAAAGAGCTGAATGCCCTTTTAAGGGCAATGCCCATACAAATGTCCTTTTCAGGGCAATGGGTAGATCAGGTTTTACTTTATTTTTATTTTTTGTTTTTGGGGGGTGGGGGTTTGTATACTGTTAGGGGGTGTTTGTTTTTCTTTTGTAGAAAAAGAGCTAATTTATTTAGGGCAATGCCCTACAAAAGGCCCTTTTAAGGGCCCACAAAAAGGCCCTTTTAAGGGCCCTTGGTAGTTTATTATAGATTAGGGTTTTTTATTTTGGGGTGGGTTTTTTATTTTTTTAAAAGGGTATTAAAATAGGAATCATTTTTATTATTCTGGATAATTTCGTTTGTTATTTTTTGTAATGTTAGGTTGTAGTGAAAGGCAGCTTAGGTTTTATTTCACAGGTAAGTTTGTATTTATTTTAACTAGGTAGTTAGTAAATAGTTAATAACTATTTACTAGCTAGTCTACCTAGTTAAAATAAATACAAACTTACCTGTGAAATAAAAATAAAAGCTAAGCTAGCTACAATATAACTATTAGTTATATTGTAGCTAGCTTAGGTTTTATTTCATGGGTAAGTATGTATTTAGTTTTAAATAGGTATTATTTAGTTTATTATTTAATTTAGCTCTATTTTAATTATGTTAAAGTTGGGGGTGTTATGTTTAGGGGTTAATAGTTTATTTTAGGTTGTTGTGATGTGGGGGGCTGGCATTTTAAGGGTTAATAGGTTTATTTAGTACTAGTAATATGGGAGGCCAGAGGTTTAGGGGTTAATAGCTTTATTTAGTGGTGGCGATGTCGGGGAGCGGCGGAATAGGGGTTAATAGTTTTATTATAGTGTGGGTGATTTTGGGGTGCGATGGAATAGGGGGTTAATAACTTTAGTATAGTGGCGCCGATATCGGGAGCTGCAGATTAGGGGATAAAAGATTTATTTAGGTGGCGTCAATATCAGGAGCGGCAGATTAGGGGTTAATAACATTATTTCAGTGTTGGCGATGTTGGGGCAGCAGATTAGGGGGGTTTATGTTAGGGTGTTAGGTTTAAACAACTTTTTTTTTCTCCATAGACATCAATGGGGCTCTGTTACAGAGCTTTTCATTCCGCGCTTCAGGTGTTAGTTTTTTTTCTAATCTGCTCTCCCCATTGATGTCTATAGGGAAAGCGTGCACAAGCACGACAACACAGCGTTTGTATTTTGTGCGTTATGGAGCTCAACGCAACCATATCGCATGCACAAGCTAGCTGTTTCAAAACTTGTAATGGCAGCGCTATGGAGGGTGAAATAACGCAACATTTGTAGCGTTCGTTAAAAACCCTATAGCGTGCATAACTCGTAATGTAGGCGATAGTTTCTTTACCTTCTGTAATTTTGTTGTATTCTTTATTTTAAATGCATTAGAAATCTCGAAAGCATGTCCCATCTGTTTTTATTAACAAAGTGGTGGGAGTAGACGCTGCAAATTTTGAACATTTAATTCAAGTGCTTATTATTCTTATGCTTTTCTGGCATTTGCATTCCCCATCCAATAAATTATTGACATTTGCTTTTGATTTTATAAAAGCCAGTTGTCAACTGCTTATTAAAATGAGCCAAGCATCTCAGATTATTTTTTATTCCGTCAATAAAATGTATTAAAATTAGGTTTCAGTCTGCTAAATTTTTATAATAATCTATACTGTTTCCTTTTACAAATACAATAAATTTGGCAAGTGGTAATATATTTCTGTGTTCAATAAGTTAAAAGTTAAAATTAAGATAAAATTACAGTAAAGTCAAATTAAACTTTTCTGATTCAGATACAGCAAGAATTTTTAAACAACTTTCCAATTGACTTCTGTTGCCAAATTCATCTTTGTTCTTTTTGTATCCTTTGTTGATAAAAATATCGAAGTAAGCTGAGAAGCAGAAATGCAATATTGAACGTTAGCTGAAGATTGCTTGTTGTACATACAGTATATGACTTTGAACAAACAAAGGTCTTTGTCCAGCTGGGGAAAAGTTAAAATACACTCTTAGCTGAATTAAAAAATAACTTTTCCTCTTAAGGACATGACGAGTCCACGGATCATCTTCATTACTTATGGGATTTTCTCCTCCTGCCTGCAGGAGGCGGCAAAGAGCACCTACAGCAAAGCTGTTAAATAGTCCCTCCCTTCCCCTCCAACCCAATCATTCGCTTTGCCTGCGTTAGTAATAGGAGATGGCAAAGTGAGGTGTTAGAAAAAGATTCTTCAATCAAGAGTTTGTTATTTTTAAGTAGTGCCAGAATGTATTACTTTGATCTAGGGTGTAGCCTAGACCTAATCAGTCTCTACAGTAGGGCTTTTTGGTGGCTTCAAAGCATTAGGAACTGGTGGGACATAATTCTCACTGCGCCTCCTAAGATGTTGCTGCCCCATTATAGATAGCCTAAGCGCATGGTAACTCAGGCTGATCTGCTTCCACAGGGCTATGAGAGGGAGAAATAGGATCCTCTTACACCTGATGGACGACCCTGTTATCAGGCAGCATGGAGGTAAGTGCTGTTTGGTTTCTAATTCTGGAAACACAGGCAGAGTGATTATGGCACTTTACTTTTCCTAATTTTTACACTTGTATTATGCTGCTAGTGCAGCTCCGGGACAAAACTCCCCTTATTGAGATATAGGGGTTATCTTGTGGCAAAATGAGTATGTACAGGCACTGGGGAGACTGCTTTTATTATTTTTATTACATGTCACAGTTTGTGTTTTTAGTATGGATACCGGGCTAGCTTGACTTATTTGATGTACCCCCACGATGGGCGGGGCCTATTTCCGCGCGCTTCCTCATTCTGGCTGCTACCCGGGCTGAGAAGTCGTATGGAGTTTCTGCTGCCGCATGGCCTTTGTTTATAAAATATTTGGTCAGGCGGTGGTAGTGCTCCCGGCAAGCGGTGTGTTCTGTTTTTCTCCTCCGGTCCTCTGATATCATC
Source organism: Bombina bombina (assembly GCF_027579735.1). NCBI lineage: Eukaryota > Metazoa > Chordata > Amphibia > Anura > Bombinatoridae > Bombina > Bombina bombina. The sequence continues at coordinate 228,835,699 of NC_069504.1, read as the reverse complement.
CGGTTGGTCCTGGGAGGTCGATCGCTTGTTTGGTGACAGATAGGCACTTCAGCGGGGTGCTGAGGTGTAGATGTGTCTGGAAAAGTATTAACTTTGTAATTTTTTGCTATATTATAAAAACAGCAGTAAAAATGTTTGGGTTTAAAATTTAAAAGCACAGACTGATTATTTTTATAACGGTCTAAGTTAATTTTTTCAATGTCAAAATTACTTGTTGCGGAATTACCATTGCTGGCTATCCCTTGGTTCTGTTTTTAAAGTCACAGTTGCATATATTTTTTATATTAAAAAAAAAAAAAAAAAAAAAAGAGAAGTTTTTATTTTATGTGAGAGATGGATTCTGAAGCTGATCAATCTGCTCTTTGCTCTATGTGCTTGAATGCTCAGGTTGAACCCCCTATTCTTTTTTGTCCCTCATGTGTTGAGAGGGCCTTGAGTTACAAAGAGAGGATTTTTCATGAGCAAGCCTCTAAGGCGGATGCTTCTCATGCGTCTCAAGATGAGATTCAAAGTATTTCACAGCGGTCTCCCCAAATGTCCCAAGAGATTTCGCCCGCTCAAGCAGTGCCCTGTACTAATACTTTAGCCTCTAATATTTCCTTAATAGATCTAAGGTAGTGTCTTCTTCTATTTCTGATACGTTATCTGCCTTTCCCATATTTCAAGACAGACGTAAGAGAAGGAGTGACCATGGAGTCAGTAAGGATATCTGAGGTTGAACTTTCTGATTCTGGGAGTTCTGTTCCCGTTTCAGATTCGGAGGTGGTTTCTTTCAGGTTTAAGTTAGAACACCTCCGTCTGTTACTCAGGGAGGTATTATCAACTTTAGATGATTGTGATTCTACAGTAGTAGTGGCTCCTGAAAAGTTGTGTAAGATGGATAAATATTTTGAAACTACCTCGTATTCAGATGTTTTTCCAATACCTAAGAAGGCTTTGGAGACTATTTCTAAGGAATGGGACAGACCAGGTATTCCTTTTTCCCCATCTCTGGTCTTTAAGAAAATGTTTCCTATAGAGGACGCTATAAAAGAAAATTGGCAGACAGTACCTAAGGTGGAAGGAGCTGTTTCCACCCTGGCTAAACGTACGTCTATTCCTATTGAGGATAGCTGTGCCTTTAAGGATCCTATGGACAAGAAGTTCAAAGGATTACTTAAGAGGATTTTACTCATATGGGGTTTTTGTTGCAGCCTTCTGCATGCATTGCCATGGTTACTAGTGCAGCAGCTTATTGGTTTGATGCTCTGTCTGAGTCTTTCAGACATGAGACCCTGTTGGAGGAAATCCAGGATAGGATTAAGGCGCTGAAATTTGCTAATGCCTTTATTACTGATGCTTTGTTGCAAATTACTAAATTAGCTGCAAAGAGTTCAGGGTTTTCTATCTTGGCCCGCAGAGCCTTGTGGTTAAAACCCTGGGCTGCAGATGTGTCCTCCAAATCTAAGCTTCTAACAATTCCTTACAAGGGAAAGACCTTGTTTGGACCTGGCCTAAAGGAAATTATTTCTGATATCACTGGAGGTAAGGGTCATCTACTCCCTCAGGATAAGAAAAACAAGCAAAAGGTACGTCAAAGTAATTTTCGTTCCTTTTGAAATTTCAAGAGTAATTCTTTAGTTTCCTCCACCAGACAGGACGGAAACTTTACCCAGCCCAAGCCTACTTGGAGACCCAACCAGTCATGGGTCAAGGGAAAGCAACCCAAGAAACCTGCGGCTGAATCCAAGACAGCATGAAGGGTTTGCCCCTGATCCAGGGCCGGATCTGGTCAGGGGCAGACTGTCCTTTTTCGTTCAGGCATGGGTAAGAGATGTTCAGGATCCCTGGACTATAGAGATTGTGTCCAGGGGATACAGACTTGAGTTCAAAGCCTTTCCTCCTTGGGGAAGGTTTCTCCTTTCAAGGTTATCTGCAAACCAGATAAAAAGAGAGGTGTTCTTATATTGTGTAAGAGACCTCTCCTCCATAGGAGTGATTGTTCCATTCCTACTCAGAAACAAGGAGAAGGTTTTTATTCCAATCTGTTCGTAGTTCCCAAAAAGGAGGGAACTTTCAGACTGATTTTAGACCTCAAGAGTCTAAACAAATTTCTCAGAATCCAATCATTCAAGATGGAGACTATTCGCACTATTCTGCCATTGATCCAGGAGGGTCAATTCATGACGACGGTGGGCTTAAACGATGCATATCTTCATGTTCCTATCCACAAGGAACATCACAAGTTCCTAAGATTTGCATTTCTGGACAAACATTTCCAGTTTGTGGCTCTTCCTTTTGGGTTGGCCACAACGCCCAGAATTTTCACAAAGGTTCTGGGGTCTCTTTTGGCGGTCCTAAGACCACGGGGAATTGCAGTAGCGCCCTACCTGGATGATATTCTGGTCCAGGCTCCATCTTGCTATCAAGCAAAGTCTCATACCGACATTGTCTTAGCCTTCCTACCAGATCTCACTGGTGGTAGGTGAATTTGGAAAAGAGTTCTCTAGTCCCAAAGACAAGGGTTACCTTTTTGGGAACTTTAATAGATTCTGTTCAAATGAGGATTTTTCTGACAGAAGTCAGGAAATTAAAGATTATAGATACCTGTCGAGTACTCCAAACCACTCCGAATCGATCTGTGGCCCAGTGTATGGAGGCAATTGGATTGATGGTAGGAGGCGAGGAGTTCCTTGGCGATGTCAGAAGTTTCCAAGATCATTCAGTGGGTGGAGAGCCGCTCTTGTCATCTGTCAGCGATCCACATCCCAGGTGTGAACAACTGGGAGGCGGATTTTCTAAGCAGACAGACTTTCCATCCGGGCGAGTGGAAACTTCATCCGGAAGTATTCTCAAGTCTGATCCTCAAATGGGGTCAACCGGAATTGGATCTCATGGCATCTCGGCAGAATGCCAAGCTTCCGAGGTATGGGTCGAGGTCCAGGGATCCGCAGGCAGAACTGATAGATGCTCTAGCAGTTCCTTGGTCCTTCAAGCTAGCATACCTGTTTCCCCTGTTTGCCCTTCTTCCTCGGGTCATTGCTCGAATCAAACAGGAGAGGGCTCCAGTGATCCTCATTGCTCCTGCCTGGCCTCGCAGGACTTGGTATGCGGACTTGGTAGACATGTCGTCTCTACCACCCTGGAGACTTCCGTTAAGGAATGATCTTCTCATTCAAGGTCCCTTCCTTCACCCAAATCTAGTTTCTCTGAAGCTGACTGCTTGGAGATTGAACGTTTGATTTTGTCAAAACGAGGTTTTTCTGATGCGGTCATTGAGACCTTGGTTCAGGCTCGTAAGCCAGTAACTAGAAGGATTTACCACAAGATATGGCGTAAATATCTTTATTGGTGCGTATCTAATGGCTACTCATGGAGTAAGATTAAGATTCCGAGAATTTTAGCTTTTCTCCAAGAGGGATTGGAGAAGGGTTTGTCGACTAGTTCCTTAAAGGGTCAGATTTCGGCCTTGTCGGTGTTGCTACATAAACGTCTGGCTGAGGTTCCAGATGTTCAATCTTTCTGTCAGGATCAGACCTGTATTTAAACCTATTGCTCCTCCATGGAGTCTTAATTTGGTTCTTAAATTTCTTCAAGGGGTTCCATTTGAACATATGCATTCCTTGGACATTAAACTTCTGTCTTGGAAAGTTTTATTTCTGGTTGCTATTTCTTCTGCTCATAGATTGTCCAAACTCTCAGCATTGCAATGTGCTTCCCTTTATCTCATTTTTCATGCAGATAAGGTTGTCTTGCGTACCAAGTTGGGTTTTCTGTCTAAGGTAGTTTCGGACCAAAACATTAACCGGGAGATTGTTGTACCTTCATTGTGTCCGAATCCTTCTCAGAAGGAGCGTATTTTGCACAATCTTGATGTTGTTAGTGCTTTGAAGTTTTATTTACAGGCGACGAAGGATTTTCGTCAGTCTTCCTCTTTATTAGTTGTTTTCTCTGGGAAACGAAGGGGTCAAAAGGCGACAGCTACTTCGCTTTCTTTCTGGTTGAGGAGTATCATTCGCTTTGCTTATGAGACCGCTGGGAAGCAGCCTTCTGAGAGAATTACGGCTCATTCTACTAGAGCTGTGGCTTCTTCATGGGCATTCAAGAATGAAGCGACTGTTGAACAGATTTGTAAAGCTGCTACTTGGTCCTCTCTCCACACTTTTTCTAAATTCTACAAATTTGATACTTTTGCCTCAGCTGAAGCGGCTTTTGGGAGAAAGGTTCTTCAAGCAGTGGTGCCTTCTGTTTAGGTATCCTGTCTTATCCCTCCCATATCATCTGTGTCCTCTAAAGCTTGGGTATTGTATCCCATAAGTAATGAAGATGATCTGTTGACTCGTCATGTCCTTAAGAGGAAAATAAAATGTATTCTTACCTGATAAATTTGTTTCCTCTTGGACATGACGAGTCCACGGCCCGCCCTGTCTGTTTAGACAGGATGTTATTTTTCTAAACTTCAGACACCTCTGCACCTTTGGTTTTTCCTTTCTCTTCCTAACTTCGGTCGAATGACTGGGTTGGAAGGGAAGGGAGGGACCATTTAACAGCTTTACTGTAGGTGCTCTTTGCCGCCTCCTGCAGGCAGGAGGAGAATATCCCATAAGTAATGAAGATGATCCGTGGACTTGTCATGTCCAAGAGGAAACAAATTTATCAGGTAAGAATACATTTTCTTTTATTAGTAAAAATTAAAAGCCATAAGGCATTATGGCTCAGGCTCACATTGATATTGCAGCACTGATTGTCCGACGCCTTTCCTGCCCCATACAGTATATGCCTCTTGTTATTGGCCCAAAGATGTGTGCAGCTAGGTCCCATTATTGCATTGCTGCTTCTAAACTTACCTAGGTTTATTCCTCAACAAAGGATTCTAAAGTCAAATTTGATAATAGAAGTTAATTGCAAAGCTGTTTAAAAATTACATTTTCTAACCGAATCAAGATAGTTTTAATTTTTACTTTACTGTAAATATAAACTCTAAAAATGATTAGCTTGATAATAAAAGATAACTATCAAAACATCTTAAAATAGTTGTTACATGTTGTTAGAAGCTGCTGTTTTATTTAATTTTGAAGCTAACATGAAATGCATGTGTGTGTACAACTGGTCCTTAAAGGACCACTAAACACAGATTTTCATAATCAATAAATGCATAATAAAAGGAGAATGCAAAAGCACTTAGGGGCTGATTTTGTAAATCTCTCTGGGCTTGTGAGATTCTGTAAGAATGCTTGCCAGCCCTTCGGTTTTCAAGGTAGTATTCAATAATGCCACTTTTTACCCTGAAAACAGGGTGTCTTGCTAAAGGACATATACTGCATTTTTGTATGGGAAGGAGATGCATACATTACAAAAGTGCACAATAAAATTTGTAATTTTAAAATCTTACAAAAGGAATAATTGAACCATTAACATAAAAATATGAACATTTTTATTGTTATGGTGCATCAAAAATCGTAACAAAATTCTTCACCAAATTTTTTTTTAAGAACTCCTTTCATTTTCATATTATCTTCTTTCTTTCTTTCTTTCTTTCTTTCTTTCTTTCTTTCTTTCTTTCTTTCTATATTTAAATATATTTTTTTGTTTACATCTATCTTTACTGCTGTACATAATAAATGATCCTAAACTTTGCAAGACAAGCACAATTCTTACTTGAGCAGAAGTTAGAGGCCTTAAAAGCACATACAACTCAATGATACAAATAGAACATACAATTTTAAACAACTTTCCAGTTTACTTTTATTATCAAATTTGCTTCATTCTCTTTTTTATTCTTTGTAGAAGTAGCAATCCTATGACATTATAGTAGTTAATTCTAAATAAATTCTACATTTTATTTGCTGTTGTAAATAAGATAGTTCTTAAACAGCTTTTATGGACTAGGTCTTGGATTTTAAGGAACATAAAACACAATTTGATTGGTGACTACAGTTAACCATCAATCGGCAAGCACTACCCAGGTGCTGAACCAAAAATGGTCCGTCTGCTTAGCTTACATGCCTGCTTTTCAAATAAAAATACCAAGAGAACGAAGAAAAATTGATAATAGGAGTAAATTAGACAATTGATTAAAATGGTATGCTCTGTCTGAACCATGAAAGAAAAAAAAATGGGTTTAGTATGCCTTTAAAGAGATTGACAAAGATTTTAATTTTAGTTTATTTTCAACTTTTTTTGCCACTTCTTCAGAATCCTTCAGAGAATTCTAGAATGTTTTAAGGCTTGTGTAGTGGTAGATGAATAAAAGAAAACATTTTTTTTAAAGAGTTTCATTTACTTGACAAATACAGATTTTATAATAAATCATTGAAAGTTCAATTTTATCAGTTATTTTCTTCCTTTTTCTTAACATTTTCTATCATTTCTGATGCAACATTTTTTGCACGATTGTACTACTTACTATTGTAAATATATGTATAATGAGAAAAAAATCTTCAACTAATTAATAAAATAAGGAATAATTTTGTTTGCAACACAAATTTAGATTAAACATCAAAAATAAAATACAAATACATTTTGCACTACAAATCAATACAGTAAAATATTATTCAAGGGACATTTAAGTGCATTTTGATAGTTTTTTACAACTAGAGGGCATTAGTTCACGTGTGTCATATAGATAACATTGAGCTCATGCACGTGAATTTACCATGGAGACAGCACTGATTGGCTAAAATGCAAGTCTGTCAAAAGAACTGACATAAGGGGCAGAGGCTTAGATACAAGGTAATTACAGAGGTAAAACGTGTATAAATATAACTGTGTTGGTTATGCAAAACTGGGGAATTGGTAATTAAGGGATTATCTATCTTTTAAAACAACAAAAATTCTGGTTTTGACTGTCCCTTTAAGTGGGTATATAAATGTGAACAGAATAAAATCATCTAATGTATAATTGTTGTGTTATGTAAAAATGACATTAATGATGAAGCTGATATCATGCGTGATGACAAAATTAATGCCAGGGTGTGGGGGATTCAGAACATTTAACTGAGAACTTATTTTCCTTTAAATTGAATAGCTTTTTAAAAAGATGTACAGTATGTGATAACATTCAAGCCCTTTGGCAAAATGCATTCTATGGACACTCAAAGTAATATAATCAACCAATAGAAAAAAGCAAATTACATTTATAATGTTAATAATGATATAATCAAGGCTATAACAACTACATTTTTTGAACATTTAAATATTGTTACATTAGCATGCTACTTTCTCCAACATAGGTGTGTCCGGTCCACGGCGTCATCCTTACTTGTGGGAATATCTCTTCCCCAACAGGAAATGGCAAAGAGTCCCAGCAAAGCTGGCCATATAGTCCCTCCTAGGCTCCGCCCACCCCAGTCATTCTCTTTGCCGTTGCACAGGCAACATCTCCACGGAGATGGTTAAGAGTATGTGGTGTTTAAATGTAGTTTTTTTATTCTACTATCAAGAGTTTGTTATTTTAAAATAGTGCTGGTATGTACTATTTACTCTGAAACAGAAAGAGATGAAGATTTCTGTTTGTGAGAGGAAGATGATTTTAGCAGACAGTAACTAAAATAGATTGCTGTTTCCACATAGGACTGTTGAGATGAAGTAACTTCAGTTGGGGGAAACAGTTAGCAGACTTTTCTGCTTAAGGTATGACTAGCCATATTTCTAACAAGACTGTGTAATGCTGGAAGGCTGTCATTTCCCCTCATGGGGACCGGTAAGCCATTTTCTTAGTTTCAAACAGAATAAAGGGCTTAATATGGGCTATAAAACTGGTAGACACTTTTATGGGCTAAATCGATTGCTTTATTTGAACATTTTATACATGTTTATGCTGATAATTCACACTTATAAACTTGGGAAACGTTTTTTAACGTCAGGCACTATGTTAGACACCTTTTCCAGTCAGGGAGGGCCTTCCCAGTTGTAGGCTGAGCCTCATTTTTGCGCCATTACTGCGCAGTTGTTTTTGAGAGCAAGACATACAGATGCATGTGTGAGGACCTGAAAGTAGTTGGAAAAGTTTCTAGAAGGCGTCATTTGGTATCGTATTCCCCTCTGGGCTTGTTTAGGTCACAGCAAAGGCTGTAGCTGGGACTGTATAGGGGTTAAATTTGTAAACGGCTCCGGTTCCGTTATTTTAAGGGTTAAAGCTCTGAAAATTGGTATGCAATACTTTTAATGCTTTAAGACACTGTGGTGAAATTTTGGTAAATTTTGAACAATTCCTTCATACTTTTTCACATATTCAGTAATAAAGTGTGCTCTGTTTAAAATTTAAAGAGACAGTAACGGTTTTGTTTTAAAACGGTTTTTGTGCTTTATTGACAAGTTTAAGCCTGTTTAACATGTCTGTGCCTTCGGATAAGCTATGTTCTATATGTATGAAAGCCAATGTGTCTTCCCATTCAAAATTGTGTGATAATTGTGCCATAGCGTCCAAACAAAGTAAGGACAGTACTGCCACAGATATTGAAATTGCCCAAGATGATTCCTCAGATGAGGGGAGTAGACATGATACTACATCATCTCCTACTGTGTCTACACCAGTTTTGCCCACGCAGGAGGCCCCTAGTACATCTAGCGCGCCAATGCTTATTACCATGCAACAATTGACGGCTGTAATGGATAACTCCATAGCAAATATTTTATCCAAAATGCCTGCATATCAGAGAAAGCGCGATTGCTCTGTTTTACACACTGAAGAGCAGGAGGGCGCTGATGATAATTGTTCTGTCATACCCTCACACCAATCTGAAGTGGCCATGAGGGAGGTTTTGTCAGAGGGGGAAATTTCAGATTCAGAAAAAAATTCTCAACAAGCTGAACCTGATGTGACATTTAAATTTAAATTAGAACATCTCTGCGCACTGCTTAAGGAGGTGTTATCTACTCTGGATGATTGTGACAACTTGGTCATTCCAGAGAAATTATGCAAGATGGACAAGTTTCTAGAGGTTCCGGTGCACCCAGACGCTTTTCCTATACCCAAGCGGGTGGCGGACATAGTGAATAAAGAGTGGGAGAAGCCCGGCATACCTTTTGTTCCCCCCCCTATATTTAAGAAATTATTTCCTATGGTCGACCCCAGAAAGGACTTATGGCAGACAGTCCCTAAGGTCGAGGGGGCAGTTTCTACTCTAAACAAGCGAACTACTATTCCTATCGAGGATAGTTGTGCTTTCAAAGATCCTATGGATAAAAAATTGGAAGGTTTGCTTAAAAAGATTTTTGTACAGCAAGGTTACCTTCTACAACCCATTTCGTGCATTGTTCCTGTCACTACAGCAGCGTGGTTCTGGTTCGAGGAACTATAAAAGTCGCTCAGTAGAGAGACTCCTTATGAGGAGGTTATGGATAGAGTTCATGCACTTAAGTTGGCTAACTCTTTTATTCTAGATGCCGCTTTGCAATTAGCTAGATTAGCGGCGAAAAATTCAGGGTTTGCAATTGTGGCGGGCAGAGCGCTTTGGCTAAAGTCTTGGTCAGCGGATGTATCATCCAAGACAAAATTACTTAACATCCCTTTCAAAGGTAAAACTCTCTTTGGGCCAGAATTGAAAGAGATTATCTCAGACATCACTGGGGGAAAGGGCCACGCCCTTCCACAAGATAGGCCTTTCAAGGCCAAGAATAAGTCTAATTTTCGTTCCTTTCGCAATTTCAGGAACGGACCGGCCTCTAATTCTGCATCCTCTAAGCAAGAGGGTAATGCCTCACAGCCCAAACCAGCCTGGAAACCTATGCAAGGCTGGAACAAGGGTAAGCAGGCCAAGAAGCCTGCTGCTGCTAACAAAACAGCATGAAGGAGTAGCCCCCGATCCGGGACCGGATCTAGTAGGGGGCAGACTCTCTCTCTTTGCTCAGGCTTGGGCAAGAGATGTTCAGGATCCCTGGGCACTAGAAATAGTTTCTCAGGGTTATCTTCTGGAATTCAGGGAACTACCCCCAAGGGGAAGGTTCCACATGTCTCACTTATCCTTAAACCAAATAAAGAGACAGGCGTTCTTACATTGTGTAGAAGACCTGTTAAAGATGGGAGTGATACACCCTGTTCCAATGACGGAACAAGGAATGGGATTTTACTCAAATCTGTTCGTAGTTCCCAAAAAAGAGGGAACCTTCAGACCAATTCTGGATTTAAAGATCCTAAACAAATTTCTCAGGGTACCATCGTTCAAAATGGAAACCATTCGAACGATTCTACCCACTATCCAGGAAGGTCAATTTATGACTACCGTGGATCTAAAGGATGCGTACCTACATATTCCTATCCACAAAGAACATCATCAGTTCCTAAGGTTCGCCTTTCTGGACAAACATTACCAGTTTGTGGCCCTCCCATTCGGGTTAGCCACTGCTCCAAGCATTTTCACAAAGGTACTCGGGTCCCTTCTAGCGGTTCTAAGACCGAGGGGCATTGCAGTAGTACCGTACTTGGACGACATTCTAATACAAGCGTCGTCCCTTTCAAAAGCAAAGGCTCATACAGACATCGTTCTGGCCTTTCTCAGATCTCACGGATGGAAGGTGAACATAGAAAAAAGTTCTCTGTCTCCGTCAACAAGAGTTCCCTTCTTGGGAACAATAATAGATTCCTTAGAAATGAGGATTTTTCTGACAGATGTCAGAAAGTCAAAACTTCGAAGCACTTGTCAAGTTCTTCACTCTGTTCCACGTCCTTCCATAGCTCAGTGCATGGAAGTAGTAGGGTTGATGGTTGCAGCAATGGACATAGTCCCTTTTGCACAAATTCATCTAAGACCATTACAACTGTGCATGCTCAAACAGTGAAATGGGGACTATACAGACTTGTCTCCAGTGATTCAAGTAGATCAGAAGACCAGAGATTCACTCCGTTGGTGGCTGACCCTGGACCATCTATCCCAGGGAATGAGCTTCCGCAGACCAGAGTGGGTCATTGTCACGACCGACGCCAGTCTAGTGGGCTGGGGCGCGGTCTGGGAATCCCTGAAAGCTCAGGGACTATGGTCTCGGGAAGAGTCTCTTCTCCCGATAAACATTCTGGAACTAAGAGCGATATTCAATGCTCTCAGGGCTTGGCCTCAGCTTGCAAAGGCCAGATTCATAAGATTCCAATCAGACAACATGACGACTGTTGCGTATATCAATCATCAGGGGGGAACAAGGAGTTCCCTAGTGATGAAAGAAGTGACCAAAATAATACAATGGGCGGAGGATCACTCCTGCCATCTATCTGAGATCCACATCCCAGGTGTAGAAAACTGGGAAGCGGATTATCTGAGTCGTCAGACATTCCATCCGGGGGAGTGGGAACTCCACCCGGAGATCTTTGCCCAGTTGACTCAATTATGGGGCATTCCAGACATGGATCTGATGGCATCTCGTCAGAACTTCAAGGTTCCTTGCTACGGGTGCAGATCCAGGGATCCCAAGGCGACTCTAGTGGATGCACTAGTAGCACCTTGGACCTTCAACCTAGCTTATGTGTTTCCACCGTTTCCTCTCATTCCCAGGCTGGTAGCCAGGATCAAACAGGAGAGGGCCTCGGTGATCTTGATAGCTCCTGCGTGGCCACGCAGGACTTGGTATGCAGACCTGGTGAATATGTCATCGGTTCCACCATGGAAGCTACCTTTGAGACAGGACCTTCTTGTTCAGGGTCCATTCGAACATCCAAATCTGGTCTCCCTCCATTCTATCAAAGCGTGGATTTTCAGATTCTGTGATAGATACTCTGGTTCAGGCCAGAAAACCGGTAACTAGAAAGATTTACCATAAAATATGGAAAAGATATATCAGTTGGTGTGAATCCAAGGGATTCCCATGGAATAAGATTCTAAGATTCTTTCCTTTCTGCAGGAAGGTTTGGATAAATGATTATCTGCGAGTTCTCTAAAGGGACAGATTTCTGCTTTATCTGTCTTACTACACAAACGACTGGCAGCTGTAACAGATGTTCAAGCATTTGTTCAGGCTCTGGTTAGGATAAATCCTGTTTAGAGACCTTTGACTCCTCCCTGGAGTCTAAATCTAGTTCTTTCAGTTCTTCAAGGGGTTCCGTTTGAACCTCTACATTCCATAGATATGATTATTATCTTGGAAAGTTTTGTTTTTGGTTGCTATTTCTTCTGCTAGAAGAGTTTGAGAGTTATCTGCTCTGCAGTGTACTCCGCCCTATCTGGTGTTCCATTCGGATAAGGTTGTTTTGCGTACTAAGCCTGGTTTTCTTCCAAAGGTTGTTTCCAACAAGAATATTAACCAGGAGATAGTTGCACCTTCTTTGTGTCCGAAACCAGTTTCAAAGAAGGAACGTTTGCTACACAATTTAGATGTAGTCCGTGCTCTAAAATTCTACTTAGAAGCTACAAAAGAGTTCAGACAAACATCTTCTCTGTTTTGTCGTCTATTCTGGTAAAAGGAGAGGTCAAAAAGCAACTTCTACCTCTCTTTCCTTTTGGCTTAAAAGCATCATCCGATTGGCTTATAAGACTGCCGGACGGCAGCCTCCTGAAAGAATCACAGCTCACTCCACTAGGGCTGTGGCTTCCACATGGGCCTTCAAGAACGAGGCTTCTGTTGATCAGATATGTAAGGCAGCGACTTGGTCTTCACTGCACACTTTTGCCAAATTTTACAAATTTTACAAATTTGATAATTTTGCTTCTTCGGAGGCTATTTTTGGGAGAAAGGTTTTGCAAGCCGTGGTGCCTTCCATCTAGGTGACCTGATTTGCTCCCTCCCATCATCCGTGTCCTAAAGCTTTGGTATTGGTTCCCACAAGTAAGGATGACGCCGTGGACCGGACACACCTATGTTGGAGAAAACAGAATTTATGCTTACCTGATAAATTACTTTCTCCAACGGTGTGTCCGGTCCACGGCCCGCCCTGGTTTTTTAATCAGGTCTGATGAATTATTTTCTCTAACTACAGTCACCACGGTACCATATGGTTTCTCCTATATTTCCGTCGATCGAATGACTGGGGTAGGCGGAGCCTAGGAGGGACTATATGGCCAGCTTTGCTGGGACTCTTTGACATTTCCTGTTGGGGAAGAGATATTCCCACAAGTAAGGATGACGCCGTGGACCGGACACACCGTTGGAGAAAGTAATTTATCAGGTAAGCATAAATTCTGTTTTTTTATCCTCTATCTTACGCCTAGATTTAGAGTTCTGCGGCCAAAGGGGTGCGTTAGCTACGCTGGCTTTTTTCTGGCCGCACCTTTTAAATACCGCTGGTATTTTGAGTTTACAGAATGGCTGCGTTAGGCTCCAAAAAAGGAGGGTATAGCATATTTACCGCAACTTCAACTCTCGATACCAGCGGTGCTTACTGACGCGGCCAGCTTCAAAAACGTGCTCGTGCACGATTCCCCCATAGAAAACAATGGGGCTGTTTGAGCTGAAAAAAAACCTAACACCTGCAAAAAAGCGGCGTTCAGCTCCTAACGCAGCCCCATTGTTTCCTATGGGGAAACACTTCCTACGTCTGCACCTAACACCCTAACATGTACCCCGAGTCTAAACACCCCTACCCTTACACTTATTAACCCCTAATCTGCCGCCCCCTGCATATTATTATTAACCCCTAATCTGCCGCTCCCCTCTACACCCCCGCCACCTACATTATCCCTATGTACCCCTAATCTGCTGCCCTAACATCGCCGACCCCTATATTATATTTATTAACCCCTAATCTGCCGCCCCCAACGTCGCCTCCACCTAACTACACTTATTAACCCCTAATCTGCCGACCGGACCTGAGCGCTACTATAATAAATGTATTAACCCCTAATCCGCCTCACTCCCGCCTCAATAACCCTATAATAAATAGTGTTAATCCATAATCTGCCCTCCCTAACATTGCCGACACCTAACTTTAAGTATTAACCCCTAATCTGCCGACAGGAGCTCACCGTTACTCTAATAAATTTATTAACCCCTAAAGCTAAGTCTAACTTTAACCCTAACACCCCCCTAAATTAAATATAATTTAAATCTAACAAAATAAATTTACTCTTATTAAATAAATTATTCCTATTTAAAGCTAAATACTTACCTGTAAAATAAACCCTAATATAGCTACAATATAAATTATAATTATATTGTAGCTATTTTAGGACTCAATTATGGGGTAATTACAGGTAACTGTAATTATTTTAACCAGGTACAATAGCTATTAAATAGTTAAGAACTATTTAATAGTTACCTAGTTAAAATAATTACAAAATTACCTGTAAAATAAATCCTAACCTAAGTTACAATTAAAACTAACACTACACGATCAATAAATTTATTAAATACAATACCTACAATTATCTACAATTAAACCTAACACTACACTATCAATAAATAAATTAAATACAATTCCTACAAATAAATACAATTAAATAAACTAACTTAAGTACAAAAAATAAAAAAGAACTAAGTTACAAAAAATAAAAAAATATTTACAAACATTAGAAAAAAATTACAACAATTTTAAACTAATTACACCTACTCTAAGCCCCCTAATAAAATAACAAAGACCCCCAAAATAAAAAAATGCCCTACCCTATTCTAAATTACAAAAGTTCAAAGCTCTTTTACCTTACCAGCCCTTAAAAGGACCTTTTGTGGGGCATGCCCCAAAGAATTCAGCTCTTTTGCCTGTAAAAAAACCCATACAATACCCCCCCCAACATTACAACCCACCACCCACATACCCCTAATCTAACCCAAACCCCCCTTAAATAAACCTAACACTAAGCCCCTGAAGATCTTTCTACCTTATCTTCACCTCGCCGGGTATCACACCGATCCGTCCTGGCTCCGATGTCTTGATCCAAGCCCAAGCGGGGGGCTGAAGATGTCCATGATCAGGCTGAAGTCTTCATCCAAGCGGGATCTGAAGAGGTCCATGATCCGGCTGAAGTCTTCATCCAAGCGGAAGCTGAAGAGGTCCATGATCCGGCTGAAGTCTTCTATCAACGGCATCTTCAATCTTCTTTCTTCCGGATCCATGTTCATCCCGCCGACGCGGAACATCCATCTTCACCAACGACTTCCCGAAGAATGATGGTTCCTTTAAGGGACGTCATCCAAGATGGCGTCCCTCGAATTCCGATTGGCTGATAGGATTCTATCAGCCAATCGGAATTAAGGTAGGAATATTCTGATTGGCTGATGGAATCAGCCAATCAGAATCAAGTTCAATCCGATTGGCTGATCCAATCAGCCAATCAGATTGAGCTCGCATTCTATTGGCTGTTCTTCAGTTCTTCATTCTTCAGTTGGACGTCGAACGAAGAGGATGGATCCGCGCCGGAGGTCTTCAAGATCAGCCGCTCATCATCCGATGGAACAACATAGAAGATGCGGCTTGGATGAAGATGTTTGCCGGTCCGGATGTCCTCTTCTGCCCGGATAGGATGAGGATTTCTTCCCGAAGATGGACTTCTTCATTTGCCGCTTGGATCCAGACTTCAGCCGGAGGATGGACGTCACTCTTCAGCCCCTGCTTGGGCTTGGATGAAGATTTCGGAGGCTCTTCTGGACAGATCGGGACCCGGTGTGGTGAAGACAAGGTAGGGAGATCTTCAGGGGCTTAGTGTTAGGTTTATTTAAGGGGGGTTTGGGTTAGATTAGGGGTATGTGGGTGGTGGGTTGTAATGTTGGGGGGTGGTATTGTGTTTTTTTTACAGGCAAAAGAGCTGAATTCTTTGGGGCATGCCCCGCAAAGGGCCCTGTTCAGGGCTGGTAAGGTAAAAGAGCTTTGAACTTTTTAAATTTAGAATAGGGTAGGGCATTTTTTTTATTTTGGGGGTCTTTGTTATTTTATTAGGGGGCTTAGAGTAGGTGTAATTAGTTTAAAATTGTTGTAATATTTTTCTAATGTTTGTAAATATTTTTTTATTTTTTGTAACTTAGTTCTTTTTTATTTTTTGTACTTTAGTTAGTTTATTTCATTGTATTTATTTGTAGATATTGTATTTAATTAATGTATTGATAGTGTAGTGTTAGGTTTAATTGTAGATAATTGTAGGTATTTTATTTAATTAATTTATTGATCGTGTAGTTTTAGGTTTAATTGTAACTTAGGTTAGGATTTATTTTACAGGTAATTTTGTAATTATTTTAACTATTTTAGCTATTAAATAGTTCTTAACTATTTAATAGCTATTGTACCTGGTTAAAATAAATACAAAGTTACCTGTAAAATAAATATAAATCCTAAAATAGCTATAATATAATTATAATTTATATTGTAGCTATATTAGGGTTTATTTTACAGGTAAGTATTTATCTTTAAATAGGAATAATTTATTTAATAAGAGTTAATTTATTTCGTTAGATTTAAATTATATTTAATTTAGGGGGGTGTTAGTGTTAGGGTTAGACTTAGCTTTAGGGGTTAATCCATTTATTACAGTAGCAACGAGATTCGGTCGGCAGATTAGGGGTTAATAATTGAAGTTAGGTGTCGGCGATGTTAAGGAGGGCAGATTAGGGGTTAATCCTATTTATTATAGGGTTATTGAGGCGGGAGTGAGGCGTATTAGCGGTTAATAACTTTATTATAGTAGCGGTGTGGTCCGCTCGGCAGATTATGGGTTAATAAGTGTAGGCAGGTGGAGGCGACGTTGAGGGGGGCAGATTAGGGGTTAATAAATATAATATAGGGGTCGGCGGTGTTAGGGGCAGCAGATTAGGGGTGCATAGGGATAACGTAGGTAGCGGCGCTTTGCGGTCGGCAGATTAGGGGTTAATTATTGTAGGTAGCTGGCGGTGATGTTGTGGGGGGCAGGTTAGGGGTTAATAAATATAATATAGGGGTCGGCGGTGTTAGGGGCAGCAGATTAGGGGTACATAAGGATAACGTAGGTGGCTGTCGGAAGATTAGGGGTTGAAAATTTTTTATCGAGTGGCGGCGATGTGGGGGGACCTCGGTTTAGGGGTACATAGGTAGTTTATGGGTGTTAGTGTACTTTAGTTGATATGTAGTGAATGTAGTCCAGCGCTAGATTAGCACGGGTAGAGTATTTAGTTAAATTCTATAATTTGAATATATTGTATTTTGTGATTGGATAAATGTTTAGTGTATGTACTGCAATGTTGTTATTATATATTTATTGTAAGTAATCCTAAGTATTTATCAACATTCAGTTAATAAAAAGATGTAAACAGGTATATACAACTGATATATATATAAACTTGTTGTCTAATGTGAGCTTCTTATCTATATATAAAAACTAATAAAACATTTGTATAATTAGACAGAAATTTAATAACTTGTTAAAAGCATACATAAAATAAAAAGGGACGTATCCCTTATAACATCGATTTCATCAGAGAAAACAATTGAATAACTGTAGTATATATTTCCGCTATTTGATAATCAGGTACTTGTTATATAGTGTAACAAATTATAATGTCCAGAAATTGGATTAAAAAAACTTAAAGATGCAAATAAGATGACCTCCCCGCTATTGTGGCGGGTGTGTGTTACCGGTCCGTTAGTGAGAGACTGGTATTTAAAAATATGTCATGTGACTTTTCCTACGTCACACTTGTGATCGTAGCTGTTTCAATATAGTTGTAATGTAACCAGTGATCCTTGATATTCTGTCAAGTGCTTATTATGTTGCAATTTTTTTAAACTTTAATCTGTATGTGTATCCCCCTATTCCGTGTGTAATTAGGGAGTCTTAGGGGAGATTGCAACTTACGCTGGTCTCTTGGCACACCTGATTTCATTAGGCTATGTGTATCTCACTTTCTGTGTTAGCCTAGTGGACTTGGCGGTCACTTGTAGTGACTGTAATAAGGTCTTTGCGGTCACAGAGGTGACTAGTGGTGCGGTCACAAGTGGTGACTAGGAGTAGAATCTTTAACGGACATCAGTGATGTTATACAGCAAGGTCTTTGCAGTCACAGATTGTGACTTGCATGTATTAACTTGCGGTTGTATCTTTGCGGTCACAGATTGTGACTTAAAAGTGGTCTTTGCGGTCACTAACAGTGGTGACTTAGAGGAAATCTTTGCGGTCACTAGTAGTGACTAACAGAATGATCTGTATCGTTGGAGATCAAAGTAAAACTTGGCAATCTCTCTGAGAGATTGCCAAGTTTTACTTTGATCTCCAAGTGAGATACACATAGCCTAATGGTTAAGATCTCCCTCTCTTACCCTAAAGGTCACAAGTTCAATTCCCACCACTACAAGTGACCGCCAAGTCCACACTGCGAGGATTACATTATAGTCACTGCACGTGACCGCAAAGTTTAACATCCAAGTCACTGAATGTGACCGCAAAGACCACACTAAAAGAGAAATCAGGTGTGCCAAGAGACCAGCGTAAGTTGCAATCTCCCCTAAGACTCCCTAATTACACACGGAATAGGGGGATACACATACAGATTAAAGTTTAAAAAAATTGCAACATAATAAGCACTTGACAGAATATCAAGGATCACTGGTTACATTACAACTATATTGAAACAGCTACGATCACAAGTGTGATGTAGGAAAAGTCACATGACATATTTTTAAATACCAGTCTCTCACTAACGGACCGGTAACACACACCCGCCACAATAGCGGGGAGGTCATCTTATTTGGATCTTTAAGTTTTTTTAATCCAATTTCTGGACATTATCATTTGTTACACTATATAACAAGTACCTGATTATCAAATAGCGGAAATATATACTACAGTTATCCAATTGTTTTCTCTGATGAAATCGCTGTTATAAGGGAGACGTCCCTTTTTATTTTATGTATGCTTTTAACAAGTTATTAAATTTCTGTCTAATTATACAAATGTTTTATTAGTTTTTATATATAGATAAGAAGCTCACATTAGACAACAAGTTTATATATATATCAGTTGTATATACCTGTTTACATCTTTTTATTAACTGAATGTTGATAAATACTTAGGATTACTTACAATAAATATATAATAACAACATTGCAGTACATACACTAAACATTTATCCAATCACAAAATACAATATATTCAAATTATAGAATTTAACTAAATACTCTACCCGTGCTAAACTAGCGCTGGACTACATTCACTACATATCAACCACTGTTTTCTTAGAGGGGAATACATTAGTCTAGCAGGGTCAATTCTCCAGCGCCTCATCTTTCTCACTACCAGTTAGTGTACTTTAGAGCACAGTAGTTAAGAGCTTTATAAACCGGCGTTAGCCCAGAAAGCTCCTAACTACTGACTTTTTTCTGCGGCTGGAGTTTTGTCGTTAGATTTCTAACGCTCACTTCAGCCACGACTCTAAATACCGGCGTTAGAAAGATCCCATTGAAAAGATAGGATACGCAATTGACGTAAGGGGATCTGCGGTATGGAAAAGTCGCGGCTGAAAAGTGAGCGTTAGACCCTTTAATGACTGACTCCAAATACCAGAGGGCGGTAAAAACCAGCGTTAGGAGCCTCTAACACTGGTTTTGACGGCTACCGCCCAACTCTAAATCTAGGCCTCTGTTTTTCTTAGTTTTTTTAAACAGAGCTATATGAAAAAAATGTAAGCTCTTTGGACACAATGCATAAAAATCCCCATTAAAAATACATATTAAAGCCACCTCCTGGCTGCATTTTATTTTACTGCAAAGTGCCAGCCCTCCTGATTTTGAGATCATTTAAAAAACAATAGAAAATCAATTATTAATGTGTTTATTTTTATTTTCTATTTTTGTTTCACTTTACACCACCTTGCTCTGTTATATAGTTCATATGAAAACCTCTCCATAACATTTAAATCCATCCGGAAACATTTTTTATTCATTCATTTAACTGAATAGAAAAACAATCCTGAATAAATCCATTCAATGACTCACACTTGTACTCAGACACACTTTGCATATTTTATCTTAATTCCTAAATTCCTCTAGAATAGAATAAACCTGTTTTGAATATGAAGTATTTCAAATTAATACATTATTCAATTAAACATTCATGCTATAGGATATCTGAAGGAGGTGTGCATATGTGTATGTGTATGAGTATATATATATATATATATATATATATGTGTATATATATATCCTATATTATAAAAGACAAGAGTTTGTCTGAAGCCGTCATGCGCAGTTCAGACAAACTCTTGCAGCTGATCGCACGCAAACAAAGCAGCGCGGGGACGAGAGAGAGAGAGAGAGAGAGAGAGAGAGAGAGAGAGAGAGATATTTAGGACTAGTGTGTATATATATATATATATGTATGTATATATAAAAACAAACTCTTTTCAAGAAAGCAGGCACTCACTGGTGTTCCATCAAATTTTTACATACTGTTTTTTTTTACTGTTGCCCGAAAACGTTCACTAACCCAGGGATAGGCAAGGTGTCCGTACACGGACACTGGTGTCCGTGACTGGCCCTTGCAGTGTCCGCCGCCCATTTTGCTGCGGGGAGGGAGGAGTAGGAGAGATGAATGCTGGTCCTGACTCCTCCTTGACACACACGGCGCCACGTTTTGCAGGTTTGTGGCCACTCCCACGTAATGCCGTTTAGTACCGGGAAAATGACTGAGAGAGAAGGAAGATTCAAGAAGCAAGCTGCCACTGTATCCCTGGAGCTTTATATGCAAAGGTAATGCACTTTAACCAGCACCCGAGGTTTATTATAAGTAGTATCTAATTAGAAAGAAAAGATATACTAAGGTTGTGAGTCACAACCTTAGTATATCTTTTCTTTCTGATAAAATAATAGGAGAGGGAGAATATGTAGTGTGAATAAAGTTAGTGGCTTGTCAAGAGACTGCTAGTGATATTGGGTGATAAGTTATGGAATAAATAAAGCCTGAGTGAAATACTGGATGTGTATCTGCATCTGTAAAATAACACCCAGCACTTTAACCAGCACCCGAGGTTTATTATAAGTAGTATCTAATTAGAAAGAAAAGATATACTAAGGTTGTGAGTCACAACCTTAGTATATCTTTTCTTTCTGATAAAATAATAGGAAAGGGAGAATATGTAGTGTGAATAAAGTTAGTGGCTTGTCAAGAGACTGCTAGTGATATTGGGTGATAAGTTATGGAATAAATAAAGCCTGAGTGAAATACTGGATGTGTATCTGCATCTGTAAAATAACACCCAGCACTATACAAAGACACAGAAGTGACACTGGCACATGGGTATAGCAAGAGGAAGGCTGGTTATAGGAGCAGTTGTATCTGCATCAGTATAATAACTTTCAGCACTATATAATGATGTTTTTAATTTGAATTGCACCTTGGTGTCCTTCAGTAAGGTCTTTACTTTAGAAAATGTCCACCACAGCCTTGGTTTGTGCCTATCCCTGCACTAACCTGCTGTATTAAGTAAAAATTTGATGGAACACCAGTGAGTGCCTGCTTTCTTGAAAAGAGTTTGTATGCGGATTTGGTGGGCACCCTGGGAGCTGTTTTGTTGAGTGAGTGCTGGATTCACATGGAGGACTATATATATATATATATATATATATATATATATATATATATATACTATATATATATATACAGAGAGAGAGAGAGAGAGAGATCAGTATAGAAGAAGGGCACTCTCAGGATTTGTAGAAGGAAGAATATTTTCTTTATTCTTAGAACATTAATACATGGTCAACGTTTCGGCCCTCAGTTGGGCCTTCATCAGGACAAGTGCAATCTGAAAGACAAACAAGTGGACATATACTAGAAACATAAAACAATAAGAACAACACACAACATGACACAGACTACCAATATCACCATCACCAATAAATAAAATCAGACTATACAGTCTGAAAAGGGAATCTCCCAACCTTCAACAAAGGATACCCAAAGAACAAACCAAGAATATATAAGGCAAAAATGCAAAAGCAAATAATAAGATGTAAAAGAAATAACAACAATAATGGCAACTGTAAACACTCGGTTTGTAACAGCTTGACTAGTTTTATATAACATTATGGGCTACTAGCAGGTACTGCATATTCACGGGTTACGTGTAGTTTGGCGCTATGTGCACACTGGTTCCTTTACTTTTATTATCCACGCATACTTATCTATATCCTTTCATTTTTGATACCTTGGTATGTGGGTCTTGGCCGTTTTTTATACTACTCTCACTGGTAGTTGCGTTATGGTTATTATCATTTGTCAAGTTTGTGTATATACATTTTTGTACATGCTGATTTCCTTTGCGCCCTGTCAGTTTTTGGCCTACATGCTTTGTTAAGCACATAGCAGGCGTTCCACACCTATGCCATTGTTTCTCTGTTGCATGTGTTTGCACATTAACCTGTTGGTTCATTATTTTAACTACACCCTGTCCACTTTTGCCTAGGCCTTGTCTGGTTCCTATCTCACGTTGCTGTCTGCAATTGTTTTGTTTAGTTGCAAATATTACCTCTTGGGACTATCGAGCTGTGTATGCCACATTGATCTGGTATACATACTGACACTTTGTTTAGGTTTGGCATTTCCCTTACTTTGATGAACTTATGCCATCAGTGTTATTGATGTGTTCTTTATCTCAGTATATTATTTCTTTTTTTTTTTTTTATATATTTTTGCTGTATATGCCCTTAGTTTGTTCTTTGATATCCTATGTTGAAAGCTGCATGGTCTCAGTCTGTACAGTCTTTACAGTTGCCATTATTGTTGTTATTTCTTTTACATCTTATTATTTGCTTTTGCATTTTTGCCTTATATATTCTTGGTTTGTTCTTTGGGTATCCTTTGTTGAAAGTTGGGTGATTCCCTTTTCAGACTGTATAGTCTGTTTTTATTTATTGGTGATGGTGATATTGGTATTCTGTGTCATGTTGTGTGTTGTTCTTATTGTTTTATGTTTCTAGTATATGTCCACTTGTTTGTCTTTCAGATTGCACTTGTCCTGATGAAGGCCCAACTGAGGGCCGAAACGTCAACCATGTATTAATGCTCTAAGAATAAAGACAATATTCTTCCTTCTACAAATCCTGAGAGTGCCCTTCTTCTATACTGATCTCTCTCTCTCTCTCTCTCTCTCTCTCTGTATATATATATATAGTGTGTATATATATATATATATATATATATATATATATATACTGTATGTGTGTGTGTATATAAAGTAGACAAAAGTGGACAAGCGCACCCACAACTCACGGCATCAATTTATTTCAAATGAATTCTGCACACATAACATCACACTTACTAGAGGTAAGTTAAAATAAGCCTTCTTAAAATCCTTTCCATCTTAATATGGGAAGAGTCCTCAGCTGCATTCCTTACTTGTGGGAAATACTGAACCTGGCCACCAGGAGGAGGCAAAGACACCCCTGCCAAAGGCTTAAATACCTCCCCCACTTCCTCATAACCCCAGTCATTCTTTGCCTTTCATCACAGGAGGTTGGCAGAGAAGTGTTAGAAGATTTAAGAGAAGTCTCTTATGGAGGGTAGTACTCTTCGAGATGGGACTGGAGTTTTAAGTAGTCCTGTCAGCCTCTCAGTGAGAGCATGGATGAAAGTTAGAGTCCCAAGATGCAGGGAGAGTCTTTCTGCGAAACCATCCCTACTCATATTAACAGCTCCATAGGCAATCAGCGTTGACGAGTTTCGCTGCCTGCTTTTTTCACCCAAGTCCATGCCAGAAGCGATGCTACCATCTGTCACACTTGAAGGGCCGCGTTCCTGTTTCACAGCGTAGATTCTGGTAAGATCGTTTCATTTTTTATACATGTATGATAAGGCTAGAAGACAGGGTCACAGTGTGACTCCTTTTATCTGTATAGAATCAAGGGTTAGTATCTCCTGAGGGGGATTATTGAACAGGGGGGAATAATCTTATATTGTTTATTTGATTTTACGCTTCTTTTATGCGTGAGATGTTTTGGGCTCATAGGCTGTTATTGAATATACAGGGTTCACTTTCACTTTGAGAGCCATGCAGCTTACAAGCTGGTACGCTTTTTCTCATAGCAGGGACAGTCCTGCATTGTGCACCATGTGATTTATTCCCTCTTTCCTGACCAGGATAAATCTTTGTACCGTCTGGGTCATAGGAGGTGGTGAGTGCCCCAGCCATTGGGGTATAAAGCTGCAGTTTTGTTTGAATAAAATGAGATGTTTTATTTCTCTAGTTCTCTGGTTATTGCACTAGTGATGGAGGATTCTGCTACCTTAGATGGCTCTCCCTCTATTCATAAAGAGTAATTCCTGTTTATATGGTGAGGAGGCCTTAGTTCCTCCCTCTCAATTATGTTCCATATGCCTTGATAATGTGATAATATTAAACATGTTTGATGCCACCGAGCCGTCCACCTCTGAGGAGCTGTCGTCCAGTGAGGTGCGTACCCTACATTATCTCTCTACATATGCAGTTTTCCTGTAGCATTGCTGATCTTCCATCTGGAGGGGGGATTTTTTCACCAGATGTTACTGCGCAGTTCAGATGGCGGTGTCTGCAGCCTTTAATGCTTTATCTCGCCCTGCTAAGCGCAAGCAAAGGGTTACATTTTCCACTCCTTCCCAGAGTACATCAGATCATTTATTGGATTTAACTGATAGGGTTATCCGAGGATGTAGTTCTTTCTGAGGCTTCAGAGTATGAAATTCTAGGTCGGAGTCTGCTGCCTCTAAACCTCTGGCTGCGGAGGAACTAGACTTTAGTTTTAGGAATTTGCGCTTCTTAAAAAGGAAGTTTTGGCGAATTCAGAGGTCCTGAGGACAAATTGCCTGATGAACCTTTAATTCCTAAATTGGATAGAGTTTGAGGACAGGGTGGTGCCTTATCCTTCCCTGCTCCTGTTAGATGGCGAACATTATTAAGAATGAATGGGACAGGATAGGATTCCTTTTTCCCCTCTTCTTCCTTAACAAATTGTTCCTGGTCCTGGACTCTCAATGGTGTTGTGAGGTTCCGTCCCTAAATGGCATGTTGTTATCTTCACCCTTGCTAAACGTACTACTATCCCTCTTGGGGATAGTTCTTTGTTTGAAGAGCCCATGGATAAAATATGGAAACTCTGGTAAGAAAGATGTTTCAACATACGGGATATTTGTTTCAACCGCCGGCGGCTGTTGCCGCGGTTGCTGGGGAAACTACCTTCTGATGTGACTCTTTATAGGATTTGATTGGGGTGGAGTCAACCCGACGTTACTCAGGAAAGATTTACGGCCTTGAGGGTTTCTAGTTCTTTTATCTGTGACAGATTATTCACTTGAATGCTATGGCTTCAGCTTTTTCTGTTCAGGCCCACCGGGCTGAAGTCATGGTCTGCAGATATGATTTTTAAGTCTAGACTTCTTCCCTCCCCTTTAAGGGAATGATTTTGTTTGGTCCAGGCCTGGACTCAATTATCTCCTCTGCCACAGGGGGCATGGGTGCCCTCCTACCGCAAGAGTATAGCAACTAGTCTAAAGGGATGGTTTTCGTTCTTTTTGTTCTGATAAAGTCCATGTCAACAGTCCTCCGCTAAGCCAGAGCAAACCAAGAGCTTTTGGAAGCTGGCTCAGTCCTGGAATAAATCCAAGCAGATCAAGAAGCCCACCGAGTCTACGTCGGCATGAATGGGCGGTCCCCGGTCCTCTTCTGGATCGTTCAGGGGCAGTATGTCGCTCTTTTCAGTCGCTTGGTTCAGGGATGTGCAGGATCCATGGATCCTGGAGGTCATAGCTCAGGGTTACAAGCTCAGGGTTACAGGTTTTAAGTCTCTGCCACCCAAGGGCAGATTCCTCCTGTCTTCCTGACCAGAAAGGAGGGAAGCCTTTCTGGGGTGTGTATGGGATCTGTCCTCTAGGAGTTATTGTCCTGGTGCCTATCGCAGTGAGAGGTTTGGGATACTATTCAAACCTTTTTGTGGTTCCTAAGAAGCAGGGGAACTTTCCGTCCGATTCTGTACCTATAGTGCTTAAGCAGGTTTTTAAATGTCCCCTCGTTTAAGATGGAGACAATAAGGTCCATTCTTCTCCTCGTTTGAGAGGGGATGTTCATAACCACGATGGATCTGAAGGATGCTCCCTTCACGTACCAATCCTCAAGGACCACTTCCAGTTCCTAAGGTTTGAATTCCTGGACCAGCACTTTCAGTTTATTGCCTTCCGTTTGGTCTAGCTATGGCTCCAAGAAATTTTTCGAAGAGTGGACCATTCGGAATCTCTCCTCTGTCTTCTTCGATCCCATGGATTGAAGGTATTCTAGAGAGAGTTCTCTTGTATCACAGGTACTATTATAGTCTCTATAGACATGAGAATATTTCTAACAGACCAGAGATGTTGCAAGCTAGCTTCCACATGTCTTGCCCTCCAGATCTCCTTAAGACCATCTGTGGCTTGGTGTATGGAGGTGATTGGTCTCATGGTGTCCAGCATGGACATCATCTCCTTTGCCAGGTTTCACCTCAGACTGTTGCAACTATGCATGCTGAACTAGTGGAACGGCGATCATTCGGATCTGTCTCAACAGATTTCTCTGGACAACCGATTGAGAGAATCGCTCTCCTGGTGGTTTTGTCCGGATCACTTGTCCTGAGGGACGTCCATCTCAAGACCATCCTGGGTGATTGTGACTGCGGTTGTGAGTCTGTCAGGATCGGGAGCTGTTTGGGGTGCCAGGAAGGCACAGGGCCTATGGTCTCAGGAGGTAAAGCTCTCTCCTGATCTTATTTTGGATCTTCTTGCAATATACAATGCCCTGAAGGCTTGGCCTCTGCTGGGTTCGTCCCAGTTAATCAGATTCCAATCAGACAATATATCCTTGGTGGCTTATTCAACCATCAGGGGGGAACGAGAAGCTCCCTAGTTATGAGGGAAGTATCTCAGATTTTGGTGTGGGGGAGACCCACATTTGTTCGCGTTCAGCTATCCACATTCCGGGTGTGAACAACTGGGAAGTGGATGACGTCTCAATACCAAGCTACCCAGATATAGGTTGAGGTACAGGGATTCTCAGGCGGAGCTAACAGATGCATTAGCGGTGCCTTGGAGGTTCAATCTAATTTATCCTTTCCGGCCGTTACCACCACTACTTAGTGTAGTGGCTCGAGTCAAGCTGGCATCAGTGATACTGATTGCTCCGTCTTGGCTGCGAAGGATATGGTTCACGGATCTAGTGGAAATGTCATCAACTCCTCCATGGAAGTTAACTTGTCGCAGGGATCTGCTGACCAAGGTCTCTTTGTTCATCAATGTCTAGATTCTCTGAGGCTGACTGTGTGGAGATTGAACGCTTAGTCCTAGCTAAGATAAGGTTTTCTGAGAGAGTTATTTTTACTCTCATTCAAGCTTGTAAGTTGGTTGCTTGTCACATCTATCATAAGGTGTGGAGGACCTACTTATTCTGTTCTCCAGGATGAACTGGAGAAGAGCTTTTCTGCAAGTCCCCTGAAGGGACAGTTTTTGGCCCTGTCTGTGTTGCTGCACTAGAGGTTCGCTGAGTTTCCAGATGTGCAGCCTTTTGTTAAGGCTCTGCTGGGATCAGACCTGTGTTTAGATCTAAGGCTCCTCTTTGGAGTTCAAATCTTGTTCTTAAAGTTTTGCAATGGGCTCCATTGGAGCCTATGCATGAGTAGACATTCATTTTGGTCTTGGTGGGTTCCTTTTCTACTGGTTTATTGCTTATGTGCCCAGAGTATCTGTGATTGCTGCCCTGCAATGCGTCCTTCTTTATCTGGCTTTTCATGCCGATAAGACAGTTCTACGAACCAAGTTAGGTTTTCTTCCTAAGGTTGTGTCAATTTGCAACGTCAATCAAGAGATTATGGTTCCTTTCTTATGTTCTAATCCTTTTTCATCGAAGGAACGTTTACAACATATTTCTGGATGTGGTTTGTGCCTTAAAGTCCTATCTTCGGGCCACAAAGGAATTTAGACAAACCTCTTTCTCTGTTTGTTCCCCTTTCCGGGAATCGTAGGGGTCAGTGGGCCTCTTCGACTTCCTTATCTTTTTGTCTGAGGAGTGTCATCCGTTTAGCATAGAAACGGTGGGAAATAAGCCTCCTCGGAGGATTACGGCTCATGCTGCAAGAGCAGTGGTTTCCTCTAGGGCCTTAAAAAATGAGGCCTCTATGGATCAGATTTGTAAGGTGGCTACCTGGGTCTCTTTACATACTTTTTAGAAATTTTACTAGTTTGATGTTTTTGCTTCTGCTGAAGCAGCCTTCGGGAAAAAAGATTTGCAGGCTGTGGTGCCCTCAGATTAGGGTCCGCCTCTCTTTTTTCCCTCCTGTTAGCATTCCGTGTACTCTAGAGCTTGGGTATATGTTTCCCACAAGTAAGGAATGCAGCTGTGGACACTTCCCATATTAAGATGGAAAACGTAAATTATGCTTACTTGATAATTTAATTTTCATCTGTATGGGAAGAGTCCACAGCTCCCGCCCATGTTCTCTGATGGGGGGCCCCCTAAATTTAAACATTTTCTTCTTGCACCTTTTTCACCCTGATATTTCTCCTACTATTCCTTGTTCCCTCGGCAGAATGACTGGGGTTATGAGGAAGTGGGGGAGGTATTTAAGCCTTTGGCTGGGGTGTTTTTGCCTCCTCCTGGTGGCCAGGTTCAGTATTCCCCACAAGTAAGGAATGCAGCTGTGGACTATTCCCATACAGATGGAAATGAAATTATCAAACATAATATATGTTTTTCAAAGTTCTCAGCATATACTTTTCGGCATCCTGTTCTTTGTAGCGCAATCAAGTCTCTGTGATAGTAAACGGATAGGGCCTTACTGCGATGGACTTTTGAGCTCAAACTTGCCCTCCTCGGCTTGCTGTTTCTAGAACCTCCTGTGCCTTTTAACGTGACCTTCCTGGACGCATTTCATCTGTGCCCGGACAGACTTTTTCAACAGGATACACAAACTACTGGAATACCTATCGTTTCAGAAATGTACTCTTTTGAATGTCCTCTTGAGAATACCTCTCGTTTCCGGAATGTCCTCTTCCCTGAGGGCTCCACCCTCAACACCCACAAGCTGCTCTTATTGGTCTCTCAGTCCGTATTCATTTTGTACATAGTTACAGCTTGGTTATAACTGTCAACTTTTTAATAATGAGGGCATTTCATATTGTTAATATACTTTATCAAATCTAAAACATTATAGCAACTGGTGTCAAACAATACCAGATCCAAAAACTCAATCTCCTTTTCTCTGATGTTACAAATGAATTTTAAATTGTAATTATTGATGTTCAAAAATACTACAAACTGTTCTGCTTCTTCTCTAGACCCTTGCCATATCATAATAATATTGTCAATGTATCTATAATACCTATAGATGTTAGAGCTAAATAGATTTTCTCTCCAAATTTTCTAATTCCTCAAAGTCCCCCATGTAGATGTTAGGATAGAAGGGAGCCATGGTGGTATCCATGGCAGTACCCTGTATTTGTCTATAGAATATACCCTCAAACTATGTGGAACAAAAAATTGTTGTGTGTGTCCCATGATAGATGAAGACAATGAGATGACTAAGAATTGGAATAGAACAAAGGAGTTTAATTTAAAGTGTAGAACAACTTGCAAATCTACCCTTTGTAGTATACCAGCTGACCTGTATATGTGGGATGATCTATATAGTAAAATATGCAAAAAACAGTAGTATCCAGCACTGAAACCCAGGAAACAGGAGACCGGTGCAAGTAACTGCCAACTTGCAAGCAATAGTATGAAAAACAAACAAGGTGGTCTCCTTGCAAAATTCCTTATTTTATTGTGTACAAAAGGAACAGGAACAAACAAAGTCACAACGTTTCGGGGCCGTGCCCCTTAATCATGTGATAACATCACTCATTACACACCTGTGTTTTATAGGCAACACCTGGGAATTTTTAACCCTTACATTCTTAAAGCTTCACAAAGTTTGTATATAGCGCCATCTTGTGTCACAATCAGTGTGAATGAAAAATTTAAAAACAACAGATAAGAGGCCACAAGGAACTATTATATACTTATTATCAAAATTGATGGTGAATTTTGCAACAATTTAGCAATTTACAACTACAGTGGATTAACTTAGATAGATAAATGTAACAATGAATGGCTCATTAATAACAAAGATGCATCATATACAGTGTACAATTAGCAGTATACTTATATCACTTCAGAGTCAGCAACATCAACTCAAGGAATCAGGACAGGCAATGGTCATAGAGATCTAAGATACAGAATAAAAATAACAATTACATTATATAAATAATGACAGGACATTAATCCCAATTTTTTTTTTAACTATGATATTAAGATAGTAATTAATAAAAAGGGGTCCAATCTATTTCTCTATTCATGCCTTTAGGTTCCAGGGTATCGAGCTTAAATATCCAAAATGTTTCACGCTGTTTGAGCAATAGCGGATGATCTATATAGGTCGTACCAAAAAGAAGGTCAAGCAGAGGGTTTATGAACATCTTACAAATATAAAGAATGGATTTGAAGGCCATAGTATGTCAAATAATTGTAAATTCAAACACAAATGTAGCAGTGAGAGACTAAAATGCAAGGTCTTAGAAAAGATTGCCAGTTAGGGTAGTGAGGGAAATCGCCTGATGAAACTAAGAAAGGCAGGGACAAAATGGATTTATTCCCTAGGAAGTATGTCGCCTCAGGGACTAAACATTAATATTCACCTACAAGCATTCATGCTGTAAAGATAGAAATCCAATCTGTTCAAGCGGCACAGTAACAACATAGCGTAGTTAGTAACAATACAGTGGGGTATAGATATTAGAAGATATTTAAAATAGCGTTTTTAGGCAATAGTGTGTGTATATAGTATCTAACAATAGTTTTTTTTTTATTTTTTTTAACTGGTAAAGATTTTTAACCTACATATTTTTATACTCGGTAGTTCATACATAAACATAAAATTATATTAATGGAGCACAGAATATGATGAATACATTAGTCAGGAATATACAAATATACAGAGAGAGTAATACAACATAAATCAATAGAAACCTACATTCAGTTAAAGGGACACCGAACCCAATCCCCCTCTCCCGTTATTCAGACAGAGCACGCAATTCCAAACAACCCTCCAATCCACTCCCACTATAAAAAACCCTCCTCATCCTCTTGCCATCTCCACCTGAAAAGCAAAAATTTAAGTCCAGAAGCTGGCCCATCCTTGGTTCACAACCTGGGTTGTGCTTGCTGATTGGTGGCTAAATGCACCCAGCAATAAACAAGTGCTGCCCAGGATCTGAACCAAAAACTGTCCGGCTCCCCAGCCTAGATGCCTTCCCATTGAAATAAAGATAGCAAGACAACGAAGATAAATTGACAACATGAGCAAACTAACAATAGTTTTTAATTATATCATTTCTATAAATGTTTTAATCCGATAAATTATATGAAATATATGAAATGCCATTGTTAATTTGAGGTTGAGAGTATGAAATGCTATAATGTTTTAGATTTGGTAAAGTATATTAACTATATGAAATGCCGTCATTATTACAAAGTTGACAATGTTATAATCAAGCTGTAACTATGTACAAAATTAATACGGACTGATAGACCAATAAGAGCAGCTTGTGGGTGTTGAGGGTGGAGCCCTCAGGGAAGCGCGGCAATTTCAAAAGAGGACATTCCGGAAGCGAAAGGGAATTCCAGCAGTTTGTGTATCCTGTTGAAAAAGTCTGTCCGGGCACAGACGAAACGCGTCCAGGGAGGTTACGTTACAAGGCATAGGAGGTTCCAGAAACAGCAAGCCCCGAGGAGTGCAAGTTTGAGCTGAAAAGTTTATCGCAGTATGGCCCTATCCGTTCACTATCACGGAGACTTGACTGCGCTACAAAGAACCGGTTGCAGAAAAGTGTATGCTGAGAACTTTGAAAAGGATTTTAAGAAGGCTTATTTAAACTTACCTCTAGTAAGTGTGATATGTGTGCATAATTCATTTAAAAAAAATTGATGCTGTAAGTTGTGGTAGCGCTTTTTTCCTTTTGTCTACTTTATGCAGCATTTGTTTCGGAAGACTGACAAGCTATCACAGTCTATGAGAGGAGCTGCACTTCGCTATATGCAGTGAAGTGCTGAATGGCATTGTGAGATAAAATTGCGATCTAACATCCTCCAAAGTATAAGTATGTTTGGGCATGTATAGCCTTTTATGAGTACAGGTGGCTCTCAGTTTACCCCGGTTCAATTTGCGCCGTTTCAAAATAACAACCTTTTTTTTCAGTCATGTGACTGCTTTTGAAAAGCTTTGGAAAGCAAAGTGCACTAATTAAAATAGCCAGTAGGTGGAGCTGTCCGCTTGTTTTGCAGCAAAGTTATGCAACTTAACAGCCTGAAATTGATCTGTGTACACAGAGCAGACATTAGCTATCGAGCAACAAGTTTTAGCAGCCACTTCCCTATTATCTTCCTGTCCAGCTGCTTGAGGTAAAGGTGCCTAACTGCTTAATCACTGCAGATTGAAATGCATAGAATAGGTGCAGACCCAATATTATCTAACATGCTAACAATGCAGAGAACTGATTGCAGAAAAGTGCAAGTAAAAAAACTTAGTTTGATGATGATGTAGTCTGTTGTGTGATTATTTAATTAGGTGCTGTTAGCAAATGTTTTTGTTCATTAAGCTTAGTTTGATGATGATCCAATCTATATTATTAGGTTTATAATGCTGTTTAGCATTTAAAGTCTTCATTTCAAAGCTTTAAAAAAAATGTATTAGGTGTTACTTATGACAATTTTGAGAGGGGCCTGGCACCTAACCCCTCACTTCCCATTGACTTACATTATAAACTGGGTTTCAACTTACAACGGTTTCGATTTACAACTATTCCTCCTGGAACCTAACCCCGACGTACACTGAGTTCTACCTGTATTGTTATTTATATATATTTATGAACAGCCTGTATGAATATTGTTTGTCTATTTTTATAGAATCTTTACATATATGAAATTTTATTAAGTGTATTTTAAGCCTGTAAGAATAGATTGGCGTGTATAGACCAGTTTAAAGTATATTTTTCAAGGGGTATTGCTATACCACTAATAACAGTTCATCACTCCAGCTATTAGAGCACTGCTATTTTTGGGTAAATCGGCCAATAGAATGCGAGCTCAATCCTATTGGCTGATTGGATTAGCCAATAGGATTGAAGCAATCAGCCAATAGGATTTTTTCAACCTTAATTCCGATTGGCTGATAGAATTCTATCAGCCAATCAGAATAACATTTAAAGATCCCTTTCTGCAAACAAACATTTGAAGACCTCACTGCAACAAGCAATCCTACAGACTCTCTGTAAACATACATTTAAAGATCCCTTTCTGCAAACAAACATTTGAAGACCTCACTGCAACAAGCAATCCTACAGACTCTCTGCAAACATACATTTAAAGATCCCTTTCTGCAAACAAACATTTGAAGACCTCACTGCAACAAGCAATCCTACAGACTCTCTGCAAACATACATTTAAAGATCCCTTTCTGCAAACAAACATTTGAAGACCTCACTGCACGCACTATGATTAATCATACGATATGTAAATTAAAAAATAATAATTTGTTCCTGAGAGGACGCTTCTCTCTGTGTTTAAAAAAATAAATAAATAGATTATCAAACTTGGAGATTTTCTTTCTTAGGACCCTCAGAAAACAGGTGGTTCTGAATGTCAAATTTTTTTCTGAAAACCATTATATGCTGTTTTTGCATTTTTTAGAAAGACTAATAAAAAAAAAGTCGAAACATATGGTAAAAACTTATTGCAATTTTTTTATGATGTATTGGAATACTGTTGTTGAAATGTATTCATGCTAAGTATTAGTGACAGTAATATAGTCCAAAGGCACTTGAAAACCATGTATTAAACAAACGTTGATTGAAATTGCTATGGATTTGAAAAACTAATAAGAGGCCATACAAAGCAGAAATATACACAGCTCTTCTAAAGGGTTTCAATAAGTCACTCTTTGACTACAGATATCCTTGTTGTTTTTGTCCTTTTTATAGGGCTATAAACACTAAGCACATATAACATAATAATAATAAAATATTTTGCGCATGTGTTAACCCGCGTAATCCATAAAGCCAGATTGCGTGCGCATTCACGTATACCCCCATAGAAGTCAATGGAGAAGACATATAGAAAAATAACCTAAAACCCTAATCTGTTGCGCAAAGCACATGAAGTATTCTCCTCCAAAAAGTGTACATGAAAAAAGTGTATATTTCATATTGCAAGAATGTTTTATTAAAGGAATATGTTCTATTTATTAGGGATGCACCGAAATGAAAATTCTGGACCGAAACCGAAACCGAAAATTCAGGATGCCCTTGGCCGAAAACCGAAACCGAAACCGAAACTGACTTTTTTTTTCAAAAATGATTTTAAAATAGTTTTTTTTCTATAATTTTATATTACAGTTTTTAATGAATTTAATGGATCTGAAATAAAAAAAAATACAAGCCAATAAATAAATAACCATTAACCACACTGAAATTGGACAAAAAAATAACTTTAAAAAGCAATATAAATAAAAATCTGTTAAATCTGTTTCTGTTATATATGAATGAGTGAAGAATAATATATTGTTGATTATTTAATATCAATATACATTCTTCATTCAGTTCTATGTAACAGAATCAGATTTAAGAGATTTTCTTTTGGTTTACTAGTTATCCAAATTTAGTATAGTCCTAGAAAACCTTTCTATCTATGCAAAACAGTAAGGGCTAGACAATTAAAACTTGCAAGAAATGGTTTACACTGCAGTATTAATATTTATTGGCAGATCAGGAATACTGCATGTGTAATAGTTATGTTATACACAGCTCACACACACTAATTACAGACTAAATAACAGCACAGAGCTACAGCTTGGTATTTGTTAGGTTTAATAAAGAGCAGATACACTTTGTATTAGATATTTAGCTTATAACTAGATATACTGTATATGGGTTATACACAGTAAATAGTTGTTATGCACAGCTCACACACTAATTACAGACTATATAACAGCACAGAGCTGCAGTTTGGTATTTGTCATGTTTAATAAAGAGCAGATAAGCTGTGTATTCGATATTTATGGGTTATACACAGCTCACACACACTATGTACAGGCTATATAACAGCACAAAACTGTAGTGTGGTATTTGTTGGGTTTAATAAAGAGCAGATAAGCTTTGTATATTTAGGTTATGAGTAGATATATATATATATATATATATATATATATATAGGTTATACAGTAAATATGTTATACACAGCTCACACACACACTATTTACAGACTAAATAACAGCACAAAAAAGTCACACATGTGGTACACACACTAAGTAAAAGCCCTGCTTGTATAACTGTTTACTAGGGATTTAAAACGTAGAAGCTTTGTCTATTACTGCAATTATTCAGCATTTTGTGGAGGAAGAGTTGCTCCGGTTCAGCAGTTTAGCTCTGTTAGAGACAACGGAGGTTTGATTTACAACAGCATAACACAGAGCAACCCCCCTCTACCTCCTCACACTACACAACTGTAAATCAAACCTCCGTTGTCTCTCACAGAGGTGAACTGCTGAACCACTGAACCGGAGCAACTCTTCTTCTACAGCACTAAGCAAACAGTACACCGGAGCCTTTCAGAACAGGAAGTGCAGATTTTGCAAAAAGAGGAAGGAACCGCTCTAGGTAGGAAAGGAGGGAGGAGGCTGTGCTGCAGTGAGTGGTGTTGTGGGAAATGTAGTTGCTAATTAAACGGCCGAGAAGGCCTCTAGCTACACCATCCTTAATTTTAGGTGCAAGTAGATGCAGTAAGCGGCGGCCAGTAAGTGTAGGTGTGGGGCAGATAGAGCACGCAATTTTCGGCCGGTTTGCCCCTCTTTCGGCCCGAATGGGATAGGCTCATTTTCGGCCGAAAATTTCGGCTGCCGAAATTTCGGTGCATCCCTACTATTTATATATATATATATATATATATATAAAATTTTGTACAGATATATCTATTTATAGCGAGATATGTATATGAATATATTGTGTATATATAGTTCGAGATCTATATGTGAATATCTCTTTGAAAATTCATCTGAGATATTGTTTAATATGCATAAGATTGTAAATTTGTAATGTGAAATCTTTTCATTATCTTTATAGCTCAGCATATCTCTTTACATATAAATCCAAATTTCTCTGTCTTTTTTTTTTTTTTATAACACCCAAGATCTCCTATCTTTGAGCCCTTATAACTTTTGTGTGCAATGTTTTTTTTTTTTTTTAATAGACAGTGTTAATATGAGTGTAACCGTACTTTGTAATGTAGTTTTAAAGTGTTTCATTGGTGCTCTGACAAAATGCAGAAGGACATTTGGCAGAAGGACATTTGGCAGACGGACATTTGGCCGACGGACATTTGGCTGACAGACAGAAAGCTAAAGAATGTTCCGATTTCGGCCGAGGGCAGATACGTTCCAGAGTGCTCTGTTCTAATCAGAGCCTCGGGCGCCGCAACTGCCTCTGGGAACCTTACCATGGGTCACAAACCGCACGTTTTGTAATTCTCTGTCTGGGAAATTATCTATCTATCAATCTATCAAATCTATCTATTTATCTATCAAATCTATCTATCGTATCTATCAAATGTATCTATTGCATCTATTGATCTATCTATCTAATCTATGTATCTATCTATCTATCAAATCCATCTATCTCGTGGCCGGACTGTTATCTGACAGCCACTTGTGTTTCGGCCAAATGTCCGTCGGCCAAATGTCCGTCGGCCAAGTGTCCGTCGGCCAAGTGTCCGTCGGCTAAAAGTCCGGCCACGGTTTCATTAAACTTTTATGTTTCAGAAAACTGTTAACTACAGCTCTTAGAACGCGGACGCAATCACGATTTTTCAAGAATTGTAATATCTGCGCAATGAAAATTGCTTGCAAAAAGACCATAAAACACATACCACACAACTTGTAATCTTGCCATAAGGAAGAGTTTATATTTTGCATGTAATATGAGCTGTTTAACAGATGAATGAAATTATATTTTACACTTTAACAACTCAAAAGACAAATAAAAACAGTAGAATATAATATCATTTGATTAAATAGTTATATAGCATTCTCTGAACCTTTAAAAAATGAATATAGTGATTTATTATTTTATATTGTATTGTTTGTGCCAAGATCATGTACAACTTGGCTGCAGTCTCATTAGTATCTTATGCAGCGCAGATGGGTAATGGTTTATTAGCACAGATGGTATACAGGGAACACCAAATCCATTGGCATTTACTGTGTACATCTATATAAACACATGGAAACAATAAAATAGGTAAAGAATATAAAGGGGAAATGTATATTTTTCCATATTATCAACATAGTTCTTTAATATACAGTAATTAAATTACTTTTCATGTATGTAAAAATACAAACTAGAAATCAAAAACAACTGTTAAAAATTGCTTAAATTTATTTATATAATTAGCATTTTAGAAGTTATACCGGTAATTTAATATTACAAGGACAATAAACTCAAAAATGTTTTGTCATCCATAAATAACAGCAACATTTAAACTTGCAGGTATTATTTTATGCCTGAAGTAAAAGCTATTTAAATGTAAACTAATTTACCAGTATCAGTTATATATTTCCTACTAATGCCCATTGGCTTATAGGCACTTCCTTCTAATGGTCATATTTATCTAACAACCAATAAGCATTTATGTGAAGGTCAATTTACTAATATTGCCCCACGGCATTGCATAGACATTTAAAAATTAAGAAGGGTTTAATTCATGAAAAGTTTTAAATTTATATATATATATTGAAGAATTTTTACCTATAGACGATAAGCGCAGCTCTCCGGTTGGCCATTTTGTCAAATTGATTGACAGATGACGATTCATAAAAGAACCAATCCTTCTTTTCCAAAGGGGCTGAACGCCCCGGGGGAAACAAGGATTCGTTATTTTACAAATCGTCATCTGTCACTTATTTTGACAATATGGTGGGCGGGAGAGCTGCGCTTATCGTTGCAGTGGTAAATAGGTAAAAAAATCTTCAATATATATAAATTTAAAACTTTTCATGAATTAAACCCTTCTTAATTTTTAAATGTCTATGCAATGCCCTGGGGCAATATTAGTAACTTGACCTTCAATTTAACAAGAATTACCCATCACTCAATGCAGGGCCAGCTTTAATATTGACTGGACCCCGGGCAAATATTTTCTTGGGCCCCCCGCCCATGCAATTTTCACTCTCCACCTCAACATTCCAAAAAACAACTAAATCAATTTAATTTATAATTTTTTTTAAATGATTAGCCTAGCAGTGGATCATCCACTGTTGGGCTAATTATTTAAAAAAAAAAAATGAAATAAATTGAAATATGTGAAACTGGACTTAAGCAGTACTAATAAGTAAATAAATATATAAAATCCTCCACTGTGGATTCATTTAATATATTTACTAATTAATTAATTAAATGTTGGTTTTCAATTTATTTTATATATTTTTTTAAAGTACATAAATATTGAATGCAATGCATGGCATTGTATAGTAAAAATTTGTGGTGGACCTAATGTCTACAGGGCCCCGGTGCAAGAATTTATTTTGGGCCTCCCTAAAAGCATCTCACCAGTTTTGGGATATTCACTACATATTTATTGTTTAGACAGCCACTGTACAGCAAAATGACCACTTTCATGAATACCAAGGGAATGCCTAACAGAACAAACTCCCCTAACCCATATACACACACACTCTGCAGAGCATACACATATACATGTACACACACACACTCTGCAGAGCATACACATGTACACACAAACACACACTCTCCAGAGCATTCACATGTACGCACAAACACACACTTTCCTGAGTATACACGTGTACACACAAACACACACTCTCCAGAGCATACACAAATGTATGTACACACTCTATATAATCCAATATGTAAAATACAATATATGTGTGCACTGTCTAGTATACTGCGTGTGTCTGACCTATAAGTGGGAATCCTGACATTTTCGGAGAACAAGATCAGCTATGGATCATCTAATCCACGGGTGTCAAACACAAGGCCCGCGGGCCGAATCCGGCCCGCTAGACCTCGTCATGTGGCCCGTGTAGCTGCCGCCGGCCGCCAGCCTTCACCTTTTATTCTCGCTTTTTTTTTTTGACACAAGAAAGCCGCCTCTTCAGCGTATGCGCGGCAGCCTACAAGCCAGAGAACGTCTGCCCTCTAGCGGCGCCGGCCGTTCTACACAGGAAACCTCCACTTTACATGCATTCAGGAAACCTCCACTTGTTTTTATATTGAGCGCATGCCATCCTGTGATGTGACAGATCCAACGGCTGCCTGAACCCGTCTCTCCTGTACTGTAAGTACATATGATGTATGTGGGGGGGAGGGGGGTCTGCTTATTAGGGGGGGTCTGCTTATTATTCTGCTTAAAAGTCTGAGCGGTAAACTTTGGATACTGAACAAGACCAAGATCACGCATCACTGATGATAACCTCCATGCTATTTTGCGGATTGCTACAGCACAAGACCTAACGCCAGTCATCGATGGACTGACCTCAGGAAAACGATGTCAGCCATCTAGTCAGAAAAGTTAAAAAAAAGTTAATGCCTTGTGTTTGCCATATGTGTAATAAACAGTGTTTGGCAATATTTGTCTGTTTAAAAAAAAAAAAATTACTGTCTGTTACCAAAAATCATTTTTCAATAAATTGTACAATAATCGTACATTTGAATATCTACTTGCCATTATTCTGACTATGTTTCTGCTTTCAGAGCTAGTTATTACTTACATTATTACAAAAAACAGTAATAATTGAATGCAGTGACAATAATTTATGATAATAAAGAGTGGACACATAGTCCTACAGATACAACCGGCCCTTTGAGGGTGACCAAACTGCTGATGCGGCCCCCGATAAATTTGAGTTTGACACCCCTGATCTAATCAATCAAGCTGATGCTTTCAATGTGATTCTTGTGTGAGGTTAGCTGGTTAAATAGATTTAGGGCTGGTTAAAGAGATTTAGGGCAGCCAACAGGAGCAAAGCAAGGTAAAGACTGAGGAGGAAGCATGGAGGTGCAGACAAATATAAGTTTACTGACTGGAACACCAGAACTACTATGGGAAGCTGTAAAATCTGAGACAGAGAGAAAAAAAATCTATAAAAATAAACCTTACCTTAATGTGTGAAGTATTAGCATGACACTATACATCAGCCACAGAAGCAAATGTCACTTCCCTCTCACCCTGCACTAGACTATGCTGCATGGGGAGGGGCATGGGTGCACTTATTCTTCCCACTGACACCTTTCTACAAAGCACTGTTCCCCTAACAAACTTCAGTTAGTTGATCTGAGGGCCACAGCAGAAAGAGCAGGGCTAAGGGGACAAACAGACTGGATGCTGTATGTCCAAGACTGCATGAATACAGTGTGAGATGAGTCACACAGCTTTAAAACTGAAGAGAGCAGTGTCTGCAGCTGCACAGATGTTCAAATCCTCACATACCTTCCGCTCCAGCTTTCTGCTGCATGCGCCTATAGTCAGCCCTACCCTGAACAATCCACACCACCAGAGCAGTTACCTGGTAACAGTGGTAAACCCAGCAGAACCTTTTCTGATGCAGTGGGATTGGCTGGATGTTGAGTTAGGCTTTAGCAATCAGTGCTGCACAGTGCACACCTAAAACAGCACATGGCACTAGCTTGTCATGTCACATGACACCACACCGGCATGGTGTGACAGTATTAGGACTGACTGTTTGTGTTAGGACTGACATCAGCAGTCTGGCATGAACCAAAAAAATGTTTTTATTTTTTTTAGGACTCTTGGGCCCCACAACAAAGACTGGGCCCTGGGCAGCTGCCCCTTTTGCCCTGTGTTAAAGATGGTCCTGACTCAATGATTAGTAGGAAGTACAAAACAAACGTAATTGTATTAGTTTCAACTTATATTTAAAAAGCTTTGACTTAAAGGGCCACGATACCCAAATGTTGAAACACTTGAAAGCGATACAGCATAGCTGTAAAAAGCTGACAAGAAAATATCACCTGAACATCTCTATGTAAAAAAGGAAGATATTTTACCTAAAAAATTCCTCAGTAGCCACATCCCATTGCAAAGGACTTCTAAGCAGCAAATCAGTATGTCTGTCCCGGGATAGCTAATGGAATGACCTTACGTGAACACTCATCTTATTTCCCTATTCAGTTTAAGGAAGTTTACTATGAAATCTAATGAGAGTTAAGTGAAATCTCATGAGATCACAGTAAAAGAGTTCATGACCTCAGCACTGCTGATGCTGATTGGCTGCTGTTCATTTCTTCATTATTATTTTTTTTTATCTGCAGCTGAGCAACAGCTGAAGTACATTTTTTTCACACAGAACTTACTCTGCTGAGCTGAGGAAATTGTGAGGTAAAATATCTTCTTTTTTTACACAGAGATGCTCAGGTGATATTTTCCTGTCTGCTTTTTACAGTTATACTGCATCAGTTTCAAGTGATTTAGCATATGAGTATTATTTCCCTTTAACATTTTTATTACAAATAAAAATTGAAGCCCTTTAATTTCTTCAGGGCAGTAATTG
The DNA here is from genome assembly GCF_027579735.1 of Bombina bombina. Lineage (NCBI taxonomy): Eukaryota > Metazoa > Chordata > Amphibia > Anura > Bombinatoridae > Bombina > Bombina bombina. The sequence continues at coordinate 228,794,241 of NC_069504.1, read as the reverse complement.
CAGCTACAACATGTTAATAAACATTTGTTTAAATAAATAAAAGCATAAAATACATATTAATGAAAAGAATCGCTGGTTGTGTTTTCAGATATAGGAAAAGGAAACTTTGCTGTGTAGGGTGAGGTCAGCAGAGGGCACAATTTAAAAGTTCAATCCTGCAGCCAATATATACTATATTGCTACTTTCTGCGTATAGCATCTTATAATCGCATCTTTTTTTTTTTGTACACATTTTTCTATTAGGGTATTAAGTATATTGAGTATTTTGTAAAAAAAAATTTTTAAGAAGACAAATAAAAAAAAAATCCAAAAAATATTGTGAAAAACTGTTGATGAAATGTATACATGATAAGTATTGGTGGCAGTAATACAGTCCAAAGGCACTTGAAAACCATATATGAAACAAACTTTTAAGGTGACTGAAAAGGCTGTGAATGTAAAAAACTAATAAGAGGCCATACAAAGCTGGAATATACACAGCTCTTCTAAAGGGTTTCATATGGCTCAAAATTTTTAAGCCCTAAGCTACTAGCCAGGCCAAATTTTTTTTGCCACTGACCCCACCCATTACCTGCCCACACCACACCCACTACCCCACACCTTTTTCCATATGTTTAGCCATTGAGCAACACCTTATTGTTTAGTTATTTTTATTTATTTTTTCATTTTAAACCATAATAATAATAATAATAATATATACTTTTAATACAGTTATTAAGCTGGCTATTTGGCATAGTGTGTAGACAGCATTTATCTCCCTCTAACATAACGCAAAGTTGTGTAAATAAGGACTGGTTCAATCTAAGACAGCAGGGACATGAAACAAAACTGTCCAGTTTACTTTTTATATTTTGCATGGGTTGTCACCTAGACAACTAACCATTGGTGGCCTTTAGCTTGATAAAGGGGACAATCAATTTTAGTAGCTGATTTTGCCTGCGTAAACTGTCACCTATACTGATCTTGTCAATACTACAGTAGAAGAAAAAGTGTCCCTGCAGTTACTTTGAATACAAAACAAATTCATCAGCTGCTTGCCCTTTAAAGGGACACTGAACCCAAATGTTTTCTTTCGTGATTCAGATAGAGCATGCAATTTTAAGCAACTTTCTAATTTACTGCTATTATCACATTTTCTTTATTCTCTTGGTATCTTTATTTGAAAAGCAAGAATGTAAGTTTAGATGCCAGTCCATTTTTTGTGAACAACCTGGGTAGTTCTTGCTGATTGGTGAATAAATTCGCCCACCAATAAACAAGTGCTGTCCATGGTCTGAACCAAAAATTGTCTGACTCCTTAGCTTAGATGCCTTCTTTTTCAAATAAAGACAGCAAGATAACAAAGAAAAATTGATAATAGGAGTAAATTAGAAAGTTGCTTAAAATTGCCTGCTCTATCTGAATCACAAAAGAAAAAAAAAATGGGTTCAGTGTCCCTTTAAGGGAGTTATCTGCTAAAAAAATAACTGTTCTATGGGTAAAGAACATTTCTTATTTTCCCCACAATATTAATTTAAATGAATGTTTTAAGCATATTCCCTACTTCGCCACAGTTAAATTTCTACGTGCCAATGGCTAGTGGGCGAGTGAAAATTTTGAGCCCTGATAAGCCCTTCTTTGACTTCATATATGTACATTTCATATCCTTGTTGTTTTTTGTTCTTTAATTGTGTCTATAAACAATAAGGAAGCGTTGATATTTTGCATGTAAAATGAGCTGTATAATAGATCAATGAAATTATATTTTACACTTTTAAAACTTAAAAGTCAAATAAAAACAGTGCAATATAATATTTGATGAAATAGTTATATAGCAGTTTAGCTATATTTAAACTTTTTCAACTGTTTGGGTTCCATTTATTAAGCAACGGGGGCTGCTTTTGAGCCCTTGCAGTACAGATTCACTCAAGTGGGCTTCCTTACCACAAGTTAAGAATCAGCAGTGAGAAGAGGCACATTAGTTAAATGCACTTGTTCTTCCTGAATGATTAGCCATGCAAGTGCAGGGGGCAGTGCTTCATAAGAACTTCCTCGAGCAAAATATATATATGGGTAGAGGACAAATAGCTTCCTGTGCCCATACAGCGCAAACATGGGATTACAGGTCCGCCAGTAAAATTATGAATGGAGCCCTTTGTATTGATAAAGTATTATTTTATGTAATGTAATCACAACTCCTCACAAGTTATTTTTTATTTAGAGGACAGACCTAAGCTATTCATCCAGTTATTTTCATGCTTTTCTTCAAGTCGTCTCTATGTTTGTCAGTCAGATGATATTTAATAAAGACGGGGCTTTCTTCACTACTTTTGTCCACTATTGTATACCACTTGGGTCTTGTACTATATAGGACAGACACAAAAGGTCTCATATATTGTTTGTAAGGTTTAGATATTTTCCGATGTGAGAATAAATTGTTATGGGTCACAACTGCAGAGGTGTTTGTAGCAGAGACAGGAAATATACAACAATGATACTGTTGCTTTAAATTATATTGTAATTATATTATGTGGCTGTTCAAAAATACTAAGCTAAGAGTCTGTAGTAGTTTGGTTATACAGTTAGTATCTATTAATAGGGTTAATATAATATTAGTATGCAGAGGGACAAAAGTACAGGTAATATTGAACAGCATTAATATACACATGTGAATATTACCCCAGCTAAGGCTACAGGACAGGAGACTGCCTGTAACAGCAAGGGCAGCTTGTAAACAAGGTTATACTGACAGCTGAGAGACTGGATATGTTGCGGCGAAACAGCAGCTAAGCACACAGGATGGAAGCAGCTGGTGGAAGTCACAGATATGACAATTTGCAGTAAAATTGTTCATCGTCCAACATAGAAGGAAGGTTTACTCCTAGGAAAAAGGCTTAAGAAAAACAGAGCACTGAGCAACTTGTGTAACTGCCAAAATTTAACAAGCAAAGAGAAATGTGGAGTCACTTGCCTTTTATATGTGAGGAAGAAAGGTAGAACCTCCTACAATTAAAGGAGCAGCAGCATGACACAATACCCCCTTTCCACATGAACCACTCAGTGGGTCACTAACGAGGTTTCCCACGGTTCCTGCGATGGAAGTGAGTCAAAAGACGAGGGGGGTTAATGTTTCCAGATGGTTCCCAAGAGTCACTATTTAAACCATAATCAGACCAACGGACAAGATACTGAAGACGGCTACAACATCTTCTGGAGACCAAAATCTTCTCCACTTCAAACTCTATATCAGGATCAACAACAGGGTTATCAGAAGGGTCATCCTGAGACTGTCCACGGACAGGCTGATATGGCTTCAAAAGGGAGATATGAAATGTAGTAAGAGGGAGGAATTGTATAAGAGGGAGGAAGCTGTAGGGTAACAGCGTTAGGGTTGATTATGGAGAGCCAGACCTTATCATCATTGGAGTAGGAAGGAGAGGGGAGCCTTTTAGAGTTATGTTGAAAAAATTTTTATTCAAAGATTTTACAAGTACAATAAATCAATGATCAAAGGTCATTCTAATAATAGAGATATTACTCCAAAAATACACATTATGTCATACCGGTTCAGGGTTGTTACAGCACACTCGAAGAAAACAATGTAGAAACCACAAACAACATTTCGTCTGGCCTAGTCCGTGTCTGCCCCCCCCCCTTCTCCTGGTAGCCTCATGAAAGTGTATAAAAGGTTCCCATTGTAGAAGGAATGCCTTTTTATCATTTAAATATTCTGCTAAAGCGCATGTTTTATCAAAATGGTATATCATCTTTTTTTTTATCAGTTCAAAGCTCGGGGGTAGTCCCTTCCAAAATTGAGCTATGCCTAACCTAACTATTGTACATATCCATCCTCCTAGTTTGTTATTGTGTCTAGAGAGCCCTGGTATCGGGAAGTGGAGTAAAGCTTGTTCCATAGTTAGCTTTATTGTTTTTTCGAAAATCTCGCTCATAAGATCTGAAGTTTGATCCCATATCTCTTTAACATACCCACATATGTGGTGGGAATGTAGATATGTCCCAAGCTCCCCACATCCTCTATAGCAGAACTTGGTTGATGGATCGCCTCCTCCCCCTGATCTAGTCGGGAATAAGTACCATCTGAAAGCTACTTTAATGAAGTTTTCTTTGAGGGTTGCGTTTTGTGTAAAGGATAATCCACAGCTAAGAGTTTCTCTCCAAGTCTCAACTGACCAGGTTCTCCCTGTATCATTTTCCCATTTTATCATTAAGGGGGGTTTGCTGTCTGGAGGGGGGTTATTAAATAAAGTGTATAGGGTTGAAATTCCACCTCTAATGTGATAATCAGCCAGACATAGCCTTTCTAGTGTGGTGGTTACGGGGGCTCTTTCATTCCCCATTATTTGATATACTCTGGATTTAAGTTGGAGATAATGGTACCAGATATTCCTATCTTCTATGTCCAGGGCCTGATATTGTGTGAAGGATATCATTCTACCCTCTTTAAATACATCTGCAATCCTATAGAGCCCTTTATTATGCCATTTCTGTTGTACAGTGCGGTCTACTGAGGAGGTTTGGGTTATCAGGGGTGTGATCGCTGATTTGTCATTTAGTAATGGGAATTTAGCATTCAATATCTTCCATATGTGTAAGGTGTGCTGAATTGCAATGTAATCGTTTTTCTTATGAGTGATAGGGGTGTCAGGGGTCCATAATAGGTGCAAGAGTGGTGTAGTGTTCATAACAGCAGATTCAATATTTAGCCATTGTGAGTTGTTTTTCGTTTTGAACCAGTGTAAAGTTTGAGCTATGCGGGCAGAATAGTAGTATGGGATTAGGTTTGGGAGACCCACCCCTCCTATCTTTTTGGGGGAGCACATAAGTATTTTATTGATCCTAGCTCGTTTTCCCTGCCACACAAAACGTAGGATGTCTTTTTGGAGCTTATGTAGGTCTGAGAGAGGGAGGGTGATGGGTAGGGAGTGAAATAAGTATAACAATTTAGGCAAGAGAGACATCTTGACTGAGATAATTCTACCGTATAGGGAGATTTTGAGTTTCATCCATTTGGCTATAAGAGCTCTGATTGTCTTGAACATGGGAAGATAGTTTATATGAAAGAGGGAATGAATATTGCTAGAGAGATGAATTCCTAAATATTTATTTAGGCCATCCAAATGAGAAGTTTAGCTCTATTAATTTTTTGGTATGGGCGGGGATTCCAACTCCCAAAGCTTCGCATTTTTCCCCATTGATTTTATAGCCCGATAAGGTCCCAAATTGCTGGATAATTTTATATACTAATGGGAGGGATAATAGTGGTTTTGTTAATGTGAATATCACGTCATCCGCAAATAGGGAGATCTTGTGTTCTAAGTGTCCCACCTCAATTCCTGATATGTCCCTGCTGTCTCTGATTTTGATGGCCAGTGGTTCAATGCTCAAAGCAAATAAAAGCGGGGATAACGGGCATCCTTGTCTGGTTCCGTTATTAATGTGTATTGGTGAAGATTGGTAACCTGATAATTTAACAAAAGCTGTCAGGGAGGAGTATAATGATTTGATAGCATCGTAAAACTCCCCTTTAATGCCTACCTTTTCGAGTACTGCGAACATAAAACCCCAATCAACTCTATCGAATGCCTTCTCTGCATCCAAAGATAGAAACAGAGAAGGCACCCGTCTCACAGTGGCCACATTAATAAGGTCTATAATTTTTCTCGTGTTATCTGGGGCTTCCCTTTGAGAAATAAAGCCTACTTGATCTGGGTGGATTAATTTAATAAGAAGTGGGTTTAGACGATTTGCTAATATTTTGGTAAACAGCTTAATGTCCTGATTAATCAGGGAGATGGGCCTATAATTTTGGCAATGACTTTTGTTCTTGCCTGGTTTTGGGATCACTGAAATTCTGGCCATCAACATTTCTCTTGGTATTTCCTTGCCCTGCATCATAGCGTTGAATACTTTAACTAACAGTGGAACTAATAATGGTTGTAGTGTTTTGTAGAAGATGCCAGGGTAACCGTCAGGGCCTGGGGCTTTAGATCCTTTTAGATTTTTGATACTAAGTTTTATTTCTTCTTGTGTTATGGGGTGATTTAAGGAGTCCAATTCCTCTTCTGTTAGTATTGGTAGTTTACTATCTCCGAGAAACGAGAGTAAATCTGATGTTCTATTTTTGCCTTTATGTGGATTAGGGATGTTATACAATTTATTATAGTAGTCTGCAAATAAGTTAGCGATATATTGAGGGTCATTGGTGATCTTGTTATCTGGGGATTGTATTTGTGGGACAGTTGTGGCCCTAACAATTTCCTTCAATTTGTTTGCTAACATCCGGTCTGGCTTGTTCCCATAAATATAGTATTGTGTGTCAACTACTTTTATTGATCTAACGGCTTCTGAATTTAAGAGTGAATCTAATTCTGTGTTTTTGGCTTTAAGCTGGGTGATTATTGCACGCGAAGGATTGTGTCCAAGTTGTGACCTAAGTCTATTCGTCTCTAATTTTAAACTTAGCAGTCTGGCCTCCCTTTGCTTATTTTGTTTGCTAAATTCGGATATAAGTAGACCCCGTGTGAAGGCTTTCAGTGCACCCCATTCTAGGGCTGGATTGTTAGTGGAGCTATTGTTAATTTCGATAAATTCAGCTATTTGTTGCTTAATCATATCCAAAGTTGGGCCTTCTCTAAGTAGTGATGCATTGAGTGACCAGGATTTCGCTCTTTGTGGGTTAATTAGCCCCGCCAATGTAGTTTCCACTATGGAGTGGTCTGACCAAGAACAGTTGGTAATGGTTGTATTGACTATTAGGGGGACTAGAATTTGGCTTACAAATATGTAATCTATTCTAGATTGTGATGCGTGCATGGGGGAATAATATGTGTAGTCATGTACCCCTTGATTCATAGCGTGCCAGCTATCTGTCAGGTTGTGATCTAGGGTAAAGTCAAGCAGTATTCTGCTTGATTTTATGGTTGTGCTAGTGGGTGTGGATGCTTGTGAGGATCTGTCAATTCTATCGTTCATGGTGAGGTTAAAGTCACCTCCTATAGTTTTATATTTTTTCCACAACGTTAAATGTTTGCTAAGCTTAGAGATAAAATTGGATTGCAGCTCGTTAGGAGCATATACATTCACCAACAGAATTGGGGTATTATGGATTGAACCCTGTATTATGATATATCTGCCTTCTCTATCCCTTATTACAGATTCCTTATGAAAGTTTAGGGATGAGTGGATTAGCACTGAAACTCCGCATTTCTTTTTCGGGCCTATGGCATGAAATTGTGTGGGGTATACCTTGTCCCAATATTTGGGAGTGAACATTGGCGTAAAGTGTGTTTCCTGTAGCACCACAATCTTAGCACTCAGGGCTTTATATTCTAAGATTGCCTTTTTTCTTTTGATGTCTGAGTTTAAGCCCCTAACATTATGCGAAATTATTTTTATAGACATGGTAACTGTTAGGAGGGAGCTGCCCTATTGCGGTACCTAAATATCTCTAGGAGTTGGGTCAGGACTTCTATCATCTGAGGGGGGGCCCCCCGGACCTGGTCAATCTCAATTCTCATAGCTGAATAGCATAATAAACCTTTATGAAAGTTAAGAAGCAAATGTAGTGTAACAGGTGTCTTATTAGCAGTTAGCGTCTTTGTAGTGATAGGTGTATAAACCGTCTCATAGGTAGCATGGAGTAACCAAAAGAAAGATGACCAATGATATAACAATAGTATATTAGAAATCAACATTGGAAATAACAGTGTGTATGTGAATTGAACAAACAATAACAATTAAGCAGCATCAGAACCTGAACCTGAATTTAGCTCACTTTGAGTATGGGGGTAAGAATATCGGGGGGGGGGGGGTTAGTGAGGGGTATTGGGGTAGATGGGGGAGGGTGGGGATGGGGGGGAGATCCTGAGATTGTATAGAACTGGAAAGAACATCATTAACCCTTCTTAACGGGGGATACTGGAAGTACAATTTAAGGAACCCTCTAGGAGGTTAGGTATATCTCATTCTATCTTCCCGGCCAGAAGCTTTATAGTTCCAAAGGTTGGCTAAGGTAGATAGGTTGTTAGTACATAAACAGTACCTCTCATGGGTAAGGGTTATGTAAAGAGTATATCACCTGGGTAAATGAATTTGAGTATAACTACATAGAAAAGAGAGGGCACACAAAAATATTGAACCTCAACAAAAGAAAAAAGACAACATAACAATCTGCATTGGGCATAGCCCATCTTAGTGAGACAGTCTCTGCTGAAAATGAGATAGTCTTATAACACTCAGTGTATATTAATCTACTTAGCTCTCATGGCAAAGTGTTCTCAGTCTCATCAGAATCAGCCTCGCCAGTATCTTGTCTGGGATTAATTCTTTGTTTTTTTGCTTTGCCATTTCTTCCCACTGGTATCCATTCCTTCTGGAAAGATTTTCTTGGTGGCAAAGACCCAGTAGGAGTTGATGGTATGTCAGCTTGGATTTGAAGACGGTGAAGTAGAGCCTTCCCTTCCTCCAGCTGTAGTTTCCATTCTGATATGAGAAAACCAGTTTGAAAGGAAAATTCCACCTATATTTTATGTGTTCCTTCATTAGGGCTGCAGTGATTGGTTTCATATCCCTTCTTTTTCGGAGTGTGATAGGGGCCAGATCCGTGAATATTTGTATGTTATGCCCTTCAAATTCTATGCATTTTTTATCTCTGGATGCTTTTAGGATCCTTTCTTTGGCATGATAATAGTGCATTTTTAGAATTATGTCCCTGTTTGTGTTTTGTTGCGGTCTTGTGAGGGCCCTGTGGACCCTGTACATTAGGAGAGAAGTTGGATCAATATCTGGGACTAGTTGCGTGAACAACTCGGTGATGGTTTCTTCTAGATTTTTATAAGTCTCTGGGAGGTTCCGGATTCTCAAATTAGACCTCCTTGATCTATTTTCTAGATCTTCTATTTGATCTTCAAGCCTACTGATGTATGCTGAATTATCTTGGATGGAGTCTCTCAGTATAGGGATTTCCTCAGTCACATTGTCCAATGTTTCCTCTAATTCTGCAGTTCTCTCACCCATTTCCCTAAGGTCTTGTTTTATTTTAGATAGGGCTGCCTTGAATTCTTCTTGAAATAGAGATTTAATCTGCTGTAGAAGCTCTTTGTTAGGTTCTTCTGTTCTGGCTCCTTCAGATATTTCAGAGCTCTGTGCCTGTGGGCTGGCTACAGTATTAGAGATGCTTTTGTCTAAACCTTTGTGTTTGGATTGTGATCTTGAAAGGCACTCCTTTACTGTTTGTGATTTATTTTTCATCTTTTAGGAAATGGGAAGATAAGTCTTGTATGCAGTCTTCCTTGTAATGCAGCTTCTTTGTGTGATTTTTAAGCCAGTTTATTCTCAGGATCTCTATGTGCTAGTTAAGGATTTTTGTTCATAACTTTTACTACCCCATACTTTATAGATATTTATGCTCAAAGTTCAGGCATCTTAGCTACCCAATTTCTCATCAATTTCACATTTAGCTTATAAGAGGAGGAATGTGATGCTAGTGTAAAGTCTCTCTTGTCCAATGACTTGCAGGCTCCTGTTAATCCTCTTCGATTATTCCCAGGCAGACAGTATTATTTACAGCAACCTAGGTAGAGGATTTGGTCTTATTGGAGTCTTGTAAGGAGACTATTTAGGAGAGTTTGGGTTGGTACTCACATTGGTATGAGTTATTGAAAAGTGCTATGCTTTCTATGTGTCAGTAGTTGTTACGATTTTATTTTCTCCGGAAGGAGTTTGTAAGATAGGCTATAGAGATCCTTGGAAAAATTGCCTCCCTATTGCCAGCTATGACTGAAGCGTATTGCTTATATCTTTGAAGTGACAGTGCTAATACTGCGTATGTGGGTAGGCAGCTATATGATTCAGGCAGACCTGTGTTGTAAATCTGTGTGTCCAGTGTCTATTACAATAGGTGTGGTCTGTATTGTGATAGTCCGGGGGTCTGGTGTTTATGCTTACCCCTTCCAGTACTCCAGATTCTGTTATCAGCCTCTTGTTTTGAATCCTTCAGTTGGGCCTATTTTGGCGTGCCTGCAGGTTGCGCATGGTCAAGATGGCAGAAATTCGCGCCACAGCCTCCCACGGTCTCTTACTTGCGGTAACCGTCTTACTTGTTCTCTTCTTTGTACTCCCCTGAGGGTAGTAGCCTTGCTGAATCACCTTTTAGAGTTATAATAAGTCTGTTGACAAACTTGAGTTCTCTTTATGTTTTCATAAAGGACCTTGAAGTTATCAGATATGGAGTTTATGGTGTCATTGACAAGAGGACAGGTACTGATCCTTTGGGGCAGTACATGATAGAAGGGATAGAAGCTGTATGATGCGTAAAATGGAGTTTGTTTGGTGGTGGAGTTAACTGAATTATTTTAAGCAAACTGCGCAGTAGACAGTAAAGTGGACCAGTTATCCTGCTGAAGGTTGCAAATGCAATGGATGTATTGCTCAAGCCACTGGTTAGTGTGTTCACATTGCCCATTCCCCTGGGGGTGATAGGCCGTACTTAATATTGATTAATTTGGAGGGAATGACATAATTCCTTCTAGAACGAGGTGAATTACGAGCCTCTATCTGAAGTGATGGATGAGGGCAAGCCATGCAATTTTACTATGTTGTCTAAGAACAACTGAGCAGCTTGTGAAGCAGTAGGCAAGGATTTACATGATATGAAATGTGCCAATTTAGTCAATAAATCCACAACAACAAAAAGTTGTATTATTATTGTTAGATCTAGGTAATTCTACAATGAAATCCATGGAAATATCTTTCCATGGTTTGTCAGGAATAGGAAGAGATAGAAGTAATCCATATGGACAGTTTCTTTGTACTTTGGAAATGGCACACTTCTGACAGGACTGGACATAAGTTGTGACATCCATAACCAAAGTAGGCCACCAAAAGGATCGTTGAGTCAGATAAAGGGTCTTATGAATACCCAAATGACCTGCTAATGGAGAGTCATGTACAGAATGTAATATGGTGTCACAAAGATCAGAGGGTATATAAAGTTGGTTTAATTTATAGAAGAGTCCATATGAATCCTTTTGCAACTATTCTTGAGGGATGTTGGTGTCATTAGCTAGAGATCTTTTAATCATCTCCTCTAGTCCGGTAGAGAGACCAATGAAATTGTGAAATGGGATGATTTGCTTGGGAGTTTCATCCTTAGTGGGTCTACAATCCCTTCTGGATAAAGCATCAGCTTTTCCATTTCTGCTACTAGGCCTATAAGTGATGTTGTAGTTAAACCGGCAGAAATAAAAACTCCACCTAAATTGTCTGGCAGAAAGGGTCTTACTAGATTTTAAGTATTGTAGATTTCTATGATCTGAAAAGATCAAGATGGGTACCTCTGTACCTTCCAATAAGTGCCTCCAATGATCTAGAGAAACTCTTATTGCTAATATTTCCTTTTCTCCAATTGGATAATTAAGTTCAAAAGAAGAAATAAGTTTCGAATAAAAAGCTACTGGATGAATTGGATGGTTTAATGACTCCCTCTGGGACAAAACTGCTCCTATGGCGTAATCGGAGGCATCTACCTCAAGTATATACTGTAAGGCAGGATTAGGGAATCTGAGAATGGGGGCTGACGTGAACTTGTATTTCAAGAAATTGAATGAACGTTGAGCTTCTTTAGTCCACTGAAAAACTCTTTTGTCATTCTTTGTTAAATCAGATATAGGTTTGATTATACCTGAAAATCCTTTAATGAACTTCCGATAGAAGTTGGAAAATCCTAGAAATTGTTGAACTTGTTTCTTAGAACTAGGAGTGGGCCATTGTGTGATAACATCTACCTTTTCATTTCCATTTTTCTACCATTTGGAGTTATTTGGTAATCTAGGAATGAGATAGTATCTGTAGTAAATATACATTTTTCTAATTTTGTGAAGAGTTGGTTCTCCCTCAACCTGAGTAGGATTGTCTTAACATGTTCAACATGTTCACCATATGTGTCAGAATAAATAAGTATATCATCAAGATATACCACCAGGAATACATCTAATAAATCTCTGAAATTAGACTTCTGTGAAAAGGAATCACAAACAAGGGCATCTCCTAGAGTAACACTGATGATATGTGAGATTGGTATATACTTTACAAAACATACTCACAAGTGTGGCAGCATCCAATTGTGCTTAGTGGGGCGTACTAGGAACGCTCAGTGTCCCAGCTCACTGATCCAAAGAGCAGGGGAAATCCTCTTGACTGCTCCTATTGCTGTGAGCTGGATAATTAAAGCTCAGACTTCCAAAAATCAAAAAAAATAAGATTTTATTTTACAAATTAGTTTTAAAAAACAAAAGAGCACAACATGTACCCTTATGTATATTAAAAAACAGTATCACAACGCGTTTCTCAGCTCTCCTAGCTGTTTCCTCAGGCTTCTGTTAGTTCTCTAGAACAGTGATTTGAAACCTTTTTTTTGCCGTGGCACACTTTTTTACATTAAAAAATCCTGTGGCACACCACCATCCCAAAACTTAACAAAATCACACATTGCAGCCTAATACAGGATATATATATACATACACACACTGTACTGTGCTGTCATGCCATGCCTCCTACAAACTATACTTTACATATTGATATTCATTCACAAACAATCATAATGATTGTCTGTGAATGAATGTCAATGTCATGGTTGTAAATGATGCCTGATGAGCCTGTCACATACCTCCCAATATTTCAAAATTTGAAAGAGGGACCCCACACTGTTGTCAGTCTGCCACGGCACACCTGAGGATCTCTCACGGCACACTAGTGTGCCACGGCACACTGGTTGAAAAACACTGCTCTAGAAGTACTGGCTTTTAAATGAAAGACTATCCAATCACCAAACATTTAGATACCCCACCCACTAATACAGGTGTGTTACCTTAATTACCTCTTCCCTTAAAACCACAACTTATTCTCCTAATGGAGCTTGATGCCCCGTGTTTCTGGCTCTGAGCAGGCGGACAGACATCGACGGAAATCAACCCGATCGAGTACGATCGGGTTGATTGACCAGCAGCTCTTGTGAGCTGCTGGTGCAATGCTGAATACGGAGAGCGTATTGCTCTCAGTATTCAGCGAGGTCTGGCGGACCTGATCCGCACCGTCAGGTCCGCCAGACCTTGATAAATAGAGGCCTATGTGTGTGTGTGAATGATATGGTATTAATTTTGTGAAGACTACCAAAAAGTAGGTGTGCAAAGAGGTTTATATACAAATTTTTTTTTTTTAAATAGGGATATTTTGACTGCATAGATGTTACCTATGTTTCTTGAGAATAACCATGTATTATTCTAGTGATAGAGTCTATGTGTGTGAGTGAATGATATAGTGTTTATATTGTTAAACAATATAAAGAACTCTCAGAAATATAGTACAAAAATGTAATTATAACTAACTATAATTCCAACTACAGAGCCATTAAAAAGATTATCAATAAGCATTGGTATCTACTTGAAAAAGACCCCTTTCTAAACAAATAATAGAAGATAGGCCCAGGATCACTTTTCGAAGATTAAACAAAAATTGTCCCCTAGTAAAATAGTGATGAGCAAAAGAGGTACTAATGATAGATCTAAAAATAGTACAAGAATGCTCTAATAAAGGGAGCCTATAGATGTGGAAATAGAAGATGCAACATGTGTAAATTCATCACACATGGAACAACTAGTGTCACCTCCAAAAGTTCGGGTCATACCAGCTAAAGGAAAGGCTCAGTTGTAGTTCAGATTTTGTTATTTATCTGCTCACATGCAAATGTGGGTGTCAATATTTGGGTCATACCACACGTAAGGTGAGAAATAGATGGGGTGAACACTATAGGAATATCACCAATCGGAGCAAAAAACACAGTGTGTCCAGACACCATGTAGTGTGTCAACAGGGGTCCAAGTGTAGTTTCTGTATAACCCCGCTGAAAAGAATACCAGTGAGACAGGGTAACAATAGGCTTACTATCCTCAGACAGAGGGAGACCTATTGGATATACAAATGTAATACCCTTTTTCCAGTGGGGTTAAACAAAAATTTGGACATGGCCGCATTCAAAATATTACATAAATCAGGAATTAGGATCTCTTTAAATGGGATAATATGTGTTGTAATCTTTAGATGCATCTGTCATGTCTCCCTTGGACCATTCATAGACATTGTTTCAAACAATGGGTTTAGGTGTTTTGTATATGCATTTAGGGCACTTGTTCCAGTTGAGAGCCAATATACCGTATTGTCCCGAGTATAGGCCGCACTTTTTTCCCCTAATTGAAATCTTTAAATTCGGGGTGCGGCCTATAATCGGGGTTTTATTTATTTTACATTTTATTGTTGTCTCCTGAGGTGTAGTAGCTTAGTATTTTTGAGACGCCTTATTAGGAGCACAGGAGGGCGGAAGCGATTAGCGTGCAACTGTCTCATGTGGTAAGTGCTCTGCTGCAGCCTGTGTGATTAAGTCGGTGCCAAGGGTAGGTCAAACTAAAGTAAGTGGAGACTAACAAACTGGTATTACCAGTATTTTGTTTAGGGCATACTGTTCAGAGTAACTCAGTTCCATTGTTGTGTTAACCTTTACAGCCAGGCAGAATGAAAAGCACTGAATGTAAAGGCTGTCTGTGCAGTATCAGTTCCCACAGGAGATTATAGCGATTTACACATAGCTGAGGTACGGCTGTGCTGACACAGTAATTTGTAGGAGAGGGCAGCAAAGAACGTTGCAAAATACCGGTATTAGGTAGGAATAACAACAAGAAAATGTATGTACAACACAGAGTTAATACTGTGTTGTACATACATTTTTGTTGTTGTTATTTCTACCTAATATTTTACAACATTCTTTACTGCCCTCTCCTACACATTACTTAAGGGAAGTACGGTATTAAAAAAAAGAAGCTGGTCAAAGTGCTGAGTTCTTTTGTGCACAGGTGGATTTTTGGATAGCAGATCATTGTAATGCTTGTTGTGACTTAAATAGTTATGCTAAATATTGAACTTAATTTATTGTGATTTTGATGTTTGATGATTTTTGGTTTCATGTAGTGCAATTTATATAAGTTGGATAACGTGTGCATCCTTATCTAGTGATAGTCATTTTTGACATGGTGTCAGTGATCCACAAATATACTGCTCCAAATGCTGTTTTTGCCCCCACAGAACACTTCAATCAAGGTCTTCACTCATATTTTCTTTAAAAGCTAAAAAGTAAATTTCTTTAAAATGGCACCCAACTTTAAGGGTGCGGCCTATAATCAGGTGCGGCCTATACTCGGGACAATACGGGTATTTTTTGATTATAGAATCCAGATAGGGTGCCATAACTTACATACTAGTCACATCAATTATAGACCATTCCATTGATTATCCACTCAGATTTTTTTGTACTTTTTTGTTTTGTTTTTTTTTAGCATATTTTGTTAGATATATTACTTTAGACTTTCAGATTTTTGAATAACACACATAGCAAAGATGTACCTTCAATATAGTATTAGATAGAGTTGGAGTACACTCCTCGCCCCCCCTTGATATTTTTATTTGACACAACACTAGAATTATGAACATCTGTACACTCCTATTCACATCTTTATATAGATGCAATAATTGATACGGTTAGGGTAATACAACATCGTTTTTAAACTGATATACCAAATAATCATACACATAGGTTAAGCACATAATGTGCACACCACTAGTGCCACGATCACACATAAATAACACTGGTGAAACATCTTATTAACACTAATTACTGGTAAATATTGCAAGGTTTTTTGTTTTTTTTACGAATAATTTGTATTTTTGCGACTTCCATAAAGGCTTGACTCAGCTATCCAATGAGAGCAGGTAGCATCTACCCCTATTTAAATTTTTTTTACATGCTTAATTTTTGGTAGTATTCACAAAATTAACACTATATCATTCACACACATAGAGGCCTATTTATCAAGCCGTCAACCACAAATACGCTGGAATTCTGCAGTGTATTTGTGGCAAGCCTTATTCGCCCTATTTATCAAAGCCTACAGATCAGCAAAAGTTGAAATTTGTGACATAATATACGATCCGTCGGTCTCAATCCGACACAGATCGATATTTACGTCATTACAGATGTTCCGAATACAAATTCGTCACTCTCTGACAACTTTTGCAAGTTATCAAACTCCTAACAGGTATGCTCGCCACTATTCCATCCCAGCGTACCTGCTTTTCAATCCGCCACCCTGGAGGCCGCGGATGTCATAGGAATCAATGGGAGTCTGAAAGCAGTGAAAGCTTATGTTCGATGCTGCCAGATATCCCATTGATTTCTATGGTATAATAAAAGTTACGTTTACACCTAACACCCTAACATAAGCCACAAGTCTAATCTGCTGCCCCGACATCGCCGCCACCTACATAATGTTATTAACCCCTATCCCACCTTTCCTGGAGCCCTCCGCAACTCTTATAAAGTTATTAACTCCTATCCCGCCGCTCCCGGAGCCTACCACAACTAAATAAATATATTAACCCCTATCCCGTCACTCCCGTAATCCACTGCAACTCTAATAAAGTTATTAACCCCTATTCCGCCGCTCCTGGACCCTGCCGCAGCTAAATAAATGTATTAACCCCTATACCCCTGGCCTCCCTCATCACTACCACTTACTAAACCTATTAACCCCTAAACCTAACAACCCGCTAACTTTACATTATAATTACCTCAACCCTATCTTATAATAAATTTAAACTTACCTTTAGAATTAAAATAAACTATATTAAACTATTAATTAACCTACCCTAACTATTATACTAAAAATACATTAAATTATATTAAACTATTAATTAACCTACCCTAGCTATTATACCAAAAATACATTAAACTATATTAAACTATTAATTAACCTACCCTAACTATTATACTAAAATTACATTAAACTATATTAAACTATTTATTCATTTACCCTAACTATTATACTAAAATTACATTAAACTACAAATTAAATTAACTATATTATATATTTAAAAACCTAACCCTACTCAACGGCTAGATTACAAGTTTTACGTTATGAGGGGTGCGGTGCTAACTTGCACGCTCACTTATCTACAGCGCTGGTATTACAGTTTTTATAAACCCGGCGTTAAAAGACAAGAAGTGAGCGTAGAGCAAACTTGTGCTCCATACCACACTCCAATACCAGCGCTGCTTAAGTCAAGGTGAGCTGGTTGTATGTGCTCGTGCACTATTTCCCCATAGACATCAATGGGGAGAGCCGGCTGAAAAAAAGTCTAACACCTGCAATAAAGCAGCGTACAGCTGAGTAACGCAGCCCCATTGATTCCTATGGGGAAATAAGCTTTATGTTTACACCTAACACCCTAACATGAACCCCGAGTTCAAACACCCCTAATCTTACACTTATTAACCCCTAATCTCCCGCCCCTGACATCGCAAACACCTACATTATACTTATTAACCCCTAATATGCCGCTCCGCACACCACCGCCCCTATAATAAATATATTAACCCCTAAACCGCCGCACTCCCACATCACAAACACTAGTTAAATATTATTAACCCCTAATCTGCCGCCCCTAACATCGCCGCAACCTGCCTACATTAACCCCTAATATGGCGCCTCCAACGTCGCTGCCACTATACTAAAGTTATTAACCCCTAAACCTAAGTCTAAGCCTAACCCTAACACCCACTAACTTAAATATAATTAAAATAAATCTAAAGAAAACCTACTATTAATAGCTTAATAATTCCTATTTCAAACTAAATACTTACCTGTAAAATAAACCCTAAGTTAGCTACAATATAACTAATAGTTACATTGTAGCTAGCTTAGGTTTTATTTTTATTTTACAGGCAAGTTTGTATTTATTTTAACTAGGTAGAATAGTTACTAAATAGTTATTAACTATTTACTAACTACCTAGCTAAAATAAATACAACTTTACCTGTAAAATAAAACCTAACCTGTCTTACACTAACACCTAACCTTACACTACAATTAAATAAATTACCTAAATTAAATAAATTACCTAAATTACAAAAAACAAACACTAAATTACACAAAATAAAAAAACAAATGACAAGATATTTAAACGAATTACACCTAATCTAATAGCCCTATCAAAATAAAAAAAGCCCCCTCAAAATAAAAAAAAAACCCTAGCCTAAACTTAACTACCAATGGCCCTTAAAAGGGCCTTTTGCTGAGCATTGCCCCAAAGAAATCGGCTCTTTTACCTGTAAAAAAAATACAAACAACCCCCCAACAGTAAAACCCACCACCCACACAACCAACCCCCCAAATAAAATCCTAACTAAAAAACCTGAGCTCCTCATTGCCCTGAAAAGGGCATTTGGATGGGCATTGCCCTTAAAAGGGCATTTAGCTCTTTTTCCATCCAAACCCTAATCTAAAAATAAAACCCACCCAATAAACCCTTAAAAAAGCCTAACACTAACCCCCGAAGATCCACTTACAGATTTGAAGACCGGACATCCATCGTCAAGAAACCGGGAGAAGTCCTCAACGAAGCGGCACGAAGTCCTCAACAAAGCCGGGAGAAATGGTCTTCCAGACGGGCAGAAGTCTTCTTTCAGACGGCATCTTCTATCTTCATCCATCCGGCGCGGGTCCATCTTCAAGACATCCGGCGTGGAGAATTCTCTTCTTACAACAACTCCCGACGAATGAAGGTTCCTTTAAGTGACTTCATCCAAGATGGCATTCCTTAGATTCTGATTGGCTGATAGAATTCTATCAGCCAATCGGAATTAAGGTTGAAAAATCCTATTGGCTGATGCAATCAGCCAATAGGATTGAAGTTCAATCCTATTAGCTGATCCAATCAGCCAATAGGATTGAGCTCGCATTCTATTGGCTGTTCCAATCAGCCAATAGAATCAAGCTCAATCCTATTGGCTGATTGGATCAGCCTATAGGATTGAAGTTCAATCCTATTGGCTGATTGCATCAGCCAATAGGATTTTTTCAACCTTAATTCTACGGCAATAGAATGTGAGCTCAATCCTATTGGCTGATTGGATCAGCCAATAGGATGAAAGCTCAATCCTATTGGCTGATTGCAACAGCCAATAGGATTTTTTCCACGTTAATTCCGATTGGCTGATAAAATTCTATCAGCCAATCGCAATGTAAGGGACGCCATCTTGGATGACATCATTTAAAGGGAATCTTCATTGTTCAGAAGACGTCGGAAGAAGAGGATGCTCCATGCCGGAAGTCTTGAAGATGGAGCCGCTCCACGCCAGATGGATGAAGATAGAAGATGCCGGCTTGGATGAAGACTTCGGCCCGCTTGGATGAAGACTTCTGCTGGCTTCGCTGAGGACTTCTGCAACTTCGTTGAGGATGGATGTCGGGTCTTCAAAAACTGTAAGTGGACCTTTGGGGGTTAGTGTTAGGTTTTTTTTTAAGGATTTATTGGATGGGTTTTATTTTTAGATTAGGGGTTTGGGCTGAAAAAGAGCTAAATGTCATTTTAAGGGCAATGCCCATTCAAATGCCCTTTTCAGGGCAATGGGGAGCTTAGGTTTTTTAGATAGGTTTTTATTTGGAGGGGTGGGTGGTGGGTTTTACTGTTGGGGGTGTCAAGGTATATGTGAAGATTAATATATATATATTATTATATATTTGGCTATCAGCACCAAATGATTCATTGATTTATAAGACATTAAATGCTTTGACTGACCAAAGTTCAATCCTCCCCCAATTCTGTTGATTACACAGGATTGAATACATCAGGATTTTCCTGACTAACATAGCTTTTGAAGCCCACAGCCCTACAGGGGGTAGCAAACAGGAAATCTCACTTTCTTGATTAACAGAACATCTAAAAACAGGATTGTCGGATAGATAACCTCATACAGTGTTACACAGACACAATGTCTGAGAAATGGCTGAAAATACAAACATATTCAAGGAATTGTAGCTTTTAACAACTACCTGTTAAATGATCCCCTGGGAACTGTGTACACATCTTACACAACCATATGTCCAGGCTGTATTTGAATCCATAAATTCTAGACAATGAAAATGGCCAGGCAGAGACAAATAGCATTCATATATGCTGAGATTGATAAATATTGCAAATAGATATATGAATGTTTAACATTTCTATCAATTATTTCTTTCATTCCAGGCATCTAGTAAGTACACAGATAATTGGCATTTGAAATCTCTGTGTAACATAAAGAGAATAATAAAATAAAAAAATATAAACCTTGCAAAAGGAATTATCTATATAATCCTCATATAAGGGAATACTCAAATGAGTGTATGTGTTTATATATATATGTGTGTGTGTGTGTGGGATACACATATGTACAATATATTCAGACACATATTAAACATGGAGACCTGAAATCTAAAAAGCATAGAATGTTTTAGGATTTAAAATGAGCATTCTAACAATTATCTCTTTCATTTCAGGCATCTAAAAAGTACACATATAATTGATATTTTAAATAGTATCCTGTATATTTTATCCTCTCAAAGAGAGATATACAGATATGAAATATTAATCTGTATGGAATATTAATCCAATGTAGATATAATTGTGTGAGGACCACATATATCTATGTATGTGATGTTGAGCGGATGGCTGAAGAAGGAAATTGAATCCAGGATGAGGATATTATGATTTTAAGTTATTTCATATAATATATGGGTTTAAATGCATTTTATATATTATAAGTGGAATAAATTCATATGTGGTCTTAAAATAATCAGAATAAATAATGTGACATAATACAGTACATTTGAACTTGTAATTTAGTAATATAAAGAAATTATAACATTTTAAATTACACATTTTAAAGAAATGCTTTTAAATGTTAGAAATGATTAAATGAAACTGTTTGTTTGTCATGCTGCCCCCCGATGGCCAAGGTCCAGTATTGCAGCCAGGGAGCCCTTGGCTGTTAAAAAAAAATGAAGTTTCCCAGGGCCAATCCGATAAGACCTCCCAGGTATGAGAAGGGACAAGCCTCCGTTGGGCGTTTCCAATTTTCACCAATGATGGTACTCAACAAGAAAGGGGAGGGGTGATATCAGATGATTTAACCCCAAGCATAGAGAGAGGGAAAACTTTTTCTGCAAAAACTTGGCTAACTTTTGCTAAACTTTGGCTGGTGAACTGTTTGCTGAAACCCTGGAAGGATAACTGCTACAGTTATTATAAGCAAATAGCTACTCTTTATTCTCCACATGCAACATACCCCAATTTTGGTATTCTGAGGTGAAATTGGACCTGTGAGAAATATTGGAAATTGGATATTGATTTGTTTATTTTGGTAAAGTATAAAAGGTTGCTAATTACAGGTAAATGTCTAAAACAAAATATATGCATAGTCGCTGCAGTTAAATTACAACTGATAGATTTAAAGAGCATATTTATATTTTAGAATTATATTCATAGTCCTGAATAGTTTTAAGCTTGCCTTTTGTATGCTAAATATTTAAACAAACATCCATTGTTGCTGTAGGTAGCAGACTTAAAGGAATAAATTGTATTTTAAAACTTGTATTTTGTAGCCTGCGCATTTTAAACAAATCCTTAGTTCTAAGTAATTTATCTTTGCAATATATATATATATATATATATATATATATATATATATATCAGAATTGGTTTTAACTGTAGGTAACTAAGCACTTATTTCAGCTTAGGTAAATTGGCATAGAAGTTTGATTGTTGGCACAAATAATATATACAATTTCTGATGTTTTAAATTGGAATTATATAGGATAAATTGTGGCTAAATAGCTGATTGTATTGCTTGAATGTTAGTAGCTAAATATCTTGGAATCTCATTGTGTTAATTGAATGAAATTCTATTGTGAATAAGGCTAGTTAAAAAGTTACAATTTGGTTTGCCTTGTAAAGAGTATTGCAACAGTTTAAACACGTTATAGTTTGACTCATATTCTGGTTCTTACAAATATATTTCAGTGTTTCTATAAATATCAAATAATAAAAAGAATTCAGGAATTTATATTAATTTTAATGGTTTTAGTATATGCATATTGATTGAGGGTTTATTTAAAAGAATAATTATTAAATATATTGTGTTATAATATAGTTAATTTAATTTGTAGTTTAGTATACTAGTTAGGGTAGGTTAATTAATAGTTTAATATAGTTTAATGTAATTTAATTTATTTTTAGTATAATAGTTAGGGTAGGTTAATTAATAGTTTTGTATAGTTTAATGTATTTTTAGTATAATAGTTAGGGTAGGTTAATTAATAGTTTTATATAGTTTAATGTATTTTTAGTATAATAGTGTAGGTTAATTAGTATGGAAGGGGAACGGGAAAGAAGAAAAGGAGAATGGCACCACTTAGATAGAGATGTCCCACTATAAGTAAATATGAAAATATCTTATAATATTACTTGTGGAATAGGTGCTGTACACTTGCAAAAGTAGGTCGAAACCAACAGAAGGTTGTGTAAGTAAAAAGCACTCACCATCTCTATAAAAGCCAAATTAGGAATTACATGTCCATGTATATAAGCAAAAGTGTAACTAGGAAAAACACTACAATTTTTCCCTAAGGGGGAAAACTATACCATTTGCAATCTATACCATTTGCAATATCCTCATTGTTGCTCATATACTACTCAGTGAATGTTACATGATACAATTCACACAGTGGATACTATTGTGTGATGTTGATTAAACTATCAACTGTTGCATCTGTAACATATGATTTAGTCAAGAGTATATAATAAGTCCAAAATGAGACTAATGTTACAATATATATTATACTGAGCACAGCAATAGTTATCCAAACTAAATTTACTATATGGGAATTTTTTGGTTCTGGCACAATATTTGCTATATAGTAGTTGATACTGATTAGGGGAGAAGCATATAATTTAACCCCTATAACACTAGTGTAATCCAAATGAAAACAGAATCAGTTAACCATACTGATACATTTTCTCAAAACCAGTTCATTGTAACTGTTTTCATTAGCAATATATACACATCATATATGAAAACAGAAAACTAAATGAAAACAGAATCAGTTAACCATACTGATACATTTTTTCACAACCAGTTTATTGTAACTGTTTTCATTTAGCAATGTATATACATCATATATTAACAGTATTAACAACTAGTTTACACTTATATATCATATATGAACAGTATCACTAACTGTATTATACCTATACATCATATATGAACAGTACCAATGACTATATTACACTTATAATCTGCCTCAGTGCCATTTGAACTGCACTCATGTTTGCCTTATATCTATGCTCTGTCTTAGTATTTCTGTGACAACCTTAGCAACAACCATTTTACGTTGTTGTCCTTATTATATCTAATAACATATATACTTAGTTTGTCTTGGTATATATTGCCAATATCCTTGCATCAGTGTGCTATTACCCTTTGGCACACCTAGATTTCTACCCATATAGGAAACGTTTAATTAGATTATCTATAGGTTTGATAAATACCACTTGTTGTTTTTAAGTGTTTGTCCCATTTTTAACTTAGTTATACTTAATAAAATTTGATATTTTAACCACTAGTTTCCCCCTTAGGGAAAAATTGTAGTGTTTTTCCTAGTTACACTTTTGCTTATATACATGGACATGTAATTCCTAATTTGGCTAGTATAGAGATGGTGAGTGCTTTTTAGTTACAGAACCTTCTGTTGGTTTCGACCTTCTTTTGCATAGGTTAATAAGTAGTTTAATATAGTTTATTTTAATTCTAAAGGTAAGTTTAAATTTATTATAAGATAGGGATGTTGTAATTTTAATGTAAAGTTGGCGGGTTTTTAGGTTTAGGGGTTAATAGGTTCATTTAGTTTATGGCGATGTGGGGGGCTGGCGGTTTAGGGATTAATAGGTTTAGTAAATGGTAGTGATGTGGGAGGCCAGGGGTTTAGGGGTTAATACATTTATTTAGTTGTGGTGGGTTTCGCAAGCAGCGGGATAGGGGTTAATAACTTTATTTAGTTGTGGCGATGTCAGGGAGCGGCAGTATAGGGGTTAATACTTTTATTTAGTTGCGGCAGGGTGCGGGAGCAGCGGGATAGGGGTTAATAACTTTGTTAGGGTTGCGGTGGGCTCTGGGAGCATAGGGATAGGGGTTAATACATTTATTTAGTTGCGGCAGGGTCCGGGAGCAGCAGGATAGGGGTTAAACATTTTAGTATTGTGGCAGTGTTTAGTGACAGGGTATAAATAAAGTTGGTAAAAAGCCGAATAGCAGTGAGATCGATGACTGTTAGTTAACAACAGTCCGCTGCTCATCGCCCTGTATTTTGTGCACAACTTTTTGACAGCTTTTTTGATAAATAAGGAGAGCGTATTCAGGTCTGCGGCTGCAATGTTAGGTGATGTTAGGCGAGCGTATTGGTGCCGTCGAATGCAGCACAGTTCACGGCTTGATAAATAGGCCTCATAGACTCTATCATTAGAATAATACATGGTTATCTTCAAGCAATAACGAATACATTTATATTTTTGCGACATCCATAAAGGCTTGACTCAGCTAGCCAATGAGGGCAGGTAACATCTTTGCAGTCAAAATACCCCTATTTAAAAACATTTTTTTTTTTTACTGAGGGCAATTTAGGTATAAAAATACACAAGATTCTTGGTAATTCCGATCATGGTTATTAAAAAAGGTTATTTTTAATGACAGATATCAAGCATATGATGGGGACATGATTATTACATCTGAAGAATATATCTATTTGGACTGTTTGACAGTTATTATGGTTATATGGATCAGTGAGCAGGGACACTGAGAGTACACAGTACACCCCACTAAGCACAATTGGGTGCTGCCACACTTGTGAGTATGTTTTGATAAGTATATACCAATCTCACATATCAGTGTTACACTAGGAGACGCCCTTATTTGTGATTCCTTTTTACAGAAGTCTATTGGAGCGAGCAGTGTTTTTACACAAGAAGCAGCCATCAATTATCATTTCCTGATCCAGGGAAGGGATCCATACGGAGTCTTTGGAAAGACACAGAATACCATTGGACTTTTTTTTATCAGATAAGACTTTACTTAAACCTATTTGGGTTTATGTACGTAGGTGTTAATGTTCACACCTTTTTTATTTTCAAGTGTGTATCTTATTCTGTGTTTTTATTTTATGCACACAGGTGTTTTTTAATGATTTTTTTTTCAGTTTAATTTTTAATAGTATTTTTGTTTATTATTATTCTTTATAGATTGTTGATTTTTACTATATTATCTTTATCACTTAATTTTGTGCAGGAGACAATTGAGTATCATAATCAAACCAGATGAGTAGTAAATAGCGCCCCCTAGAGTTGTAGCATTTCTCTTTGTTATCAACAGTTGAAATCTCTGAAAATGTAATTAATAAAATTCTGGAACGTTGCAGGGCGTTACAAACTCTGAACAGCATTACGGTATATTCATGTAGACCATACCGTGTGCAAAAAGCTTTTAGCCATTTGCCCCCTGAACGGATCCTTATGAGGTTGTATGCACCTCTGAGATCAAGTTTAGTAAATACTTTAGCTCCATTTAACCTCTCAATGAGTTGTGGAATTAGAGGAAGAGGATATCTGTTCTTTTTGGTTATATTATTAACTTCCCTATAATCGATAATAGGTCGTAAACTATTATCCTTGTCTAACGAAGAACATACCCGCTCCAGCTGGTGATGTGGAGGCTCTAATAAAGCCTTTCTTAGCGTTTTCATCAATATAAGTCTTCAGATGTTGAAGTTGAAGATGTTAGCAGTAAGGCAATCAGAATTGAGGTCCATCTTACCCTTCTTTTGTTTAGTAAGGATAGGGCAATCCTTTACTTCATGATCAGTGGCCGCACAATACAAACACAGGTTATTATTTTCTTCTTCTGTTATTTTCTGCTTTGGAGAGAGGGCCTTTTATGAACCCTATATCCATGGGCTCATCTGGTGTTTCGGCGTGTGCAGCAACCCCTTAGAAACCTTGCAATTTCTTGGTGCTATAATCAAAGCTGTATCTTTCCAATTTTCTCTCCCTCAGGCGGCGGT